>NC_057806.1:1853994-1988144 GCF_018294505.1 Triticum aestivum
CGGCCGCCTCCACCCACCACCACCACCTCCGGCCGCCTCTGCAGCGCCGCCCGCCGCAGCCGCCGCCACCGACTCCGCCCCGGCCAGATCCGGCCGTCGCCCCACCAGATCCGGCCACTACCTCCTCTCTTCGGCCGTCTACAGTGCAGATCCGGCGAGATCCTCGATTTCCGCGCCGGGTCAAACCCTAGATCCGGAGGTTGAATTTTTCCTAAGTCCCGAATATCTCAGTCCAAGTGCTCATGTTCGTAGCCCCATAACTTTGCATCCGTAGCTCCGATTCATGCATATAGCATATCAAAATGTTCACCTCAGAGAGTACATCATTTCATTCCATTGCATCATTTTCATTTGAGTTCATCTTGATGCCCTAAATTCTGTTAGAAGAGGGATACTTGAGTTAATTGTCAGATCTGCTACTCCATTTAGCCTTTTTTCATTTTTGCCATGATTAATGTGTGCATGCTATGCCCATGAGTTCTACATATGTTTTGTTAAGAGTTTTTGTCATCTTTCCAGAGGTGCAACCCATGTATTTTTGTGATGTGTGTGGTGACTAGTGCAAACTTGCAAAGTGGTGCACTTGATAATTCTGATTTCAGGGACTTAGCAATTCCACCAAGTCCTGGAGCTATTTATCTCATGATGCCATATGTTCGTGTTGTTTCCTAGTGATCCGTGCCTCTTTTGAGGATGGTCAGTAAGGATGTTTTGTTAATATTGTAGTGCTCTATCCATCCATGCCTTTGTTTGCAATTATGGAGCAACCTAGCTTGAGTCAATCGAGCTCTACTTTTGCTACTTTGCGAATCTGGGCAGATTGTCAACTTGTTTGCAATTTTGCCGGTGATGTTGTAGTTGATCCGTGCATGCTATGCTTTTGTTCTTGCCATGTCTAGCTTGCATTTTGTGCCTTCTAGTTGGGTGTATGCTTGTCTTGCCATGACTTGCACCGTAGTGAGTGCATCGAGCTCGTAAACATGCCTACTTGAGTTATATTTCAGCATGTGTCAGTTTTTCACTAAGTCTGAAAACTGATTATGTTTTTGCTATGTTAAGATGCTTGCAATTGTATTTTATGATCCCTTTTGGATCAAGGTCACTAAGGGACTTTTGTTAAGATCTTTGAGTAGCTCCATGCCATGCTTTACTTTTCCATGTTCAGTTCCTGTAGTGTGTAGTTTTGTTGCTCTGAAGAGTGCTACCTGATCTGAAATTCCAGACAAGTGTTAATTTCACCAAGTCTGAGATTTGTTTGTCATATGCATTTTTGCCATGCTTGTTTGAACCTGTTAATGGATGATTTGGCCGTAGCTTAGTGCTAGACTTTTGTTAAGCATCTTGTATGCATCCCTTCCATGTATTTGGTTGTCATGTTTGGGTGTTGTAGCATGTTTATTTCGTTGCTTTTAGATGGCTACTTGTTGTAAATCGAAGACTGGTGTCATTTTTGAATCGCTTGCCATTTCCAAACCGTAACTCCGATTCCGACATTCTTTATATCGTTTTCAAGCGATTTCATCTCATCTTTCCAGTGGCACACTTGGTTTTCCAAGTTGAGGCCAGGTTCATGCATTTCCTGTCATATCTTGGATTCCGCATCCCGCATCGCATCCCGCATAGCATACCATCTTTGCATTGTGTTGTTTGAGTTTGCACGTGGTTGATTGTATCCTTGTTGCTTGTTTGTCTTGTTTGGGTAGAGCCGGGAGACGAGTTCGCTAACGAGGAGCCCATTGAGTTTGCTTTCGAGGATCCAGTCAACTCTGACAACTGTGCAGGCAAGATGATCATACCCTCGAAATCACTACTATTTTTGCTATGCTAGTTTGCTCGCTCTTTTACTATGCCAATGCTACAATGCCTACCACTTGCTTTCAAGCCTCCCAAAATTGCCATGCCAAACCTCTAACCCACCATGTCCTAGCAAACCGTTGATTGGCTATGTTACCGCTTTGCTCAGCCCCTCTTATACCGTTGCTAGTTGCAGGTGAAGATTGGAGGCCGTTCCTCGTTGGAACATTTATTTACTTGTTGGGATATCATTATATTATCTTGCTACCTTAATGCATCTATATACTTGGTAAAGGGTGGAAGGCTCGGCCTCTCGCCTAGTGTTTTGTTCCACTCTTGCCGCCCTAGTTTCTGTCATATCGGTGTTATGTTCCCGGATTTTGCGTTCCTTACGCGGTTGGGTTATAATGGGAACCCCTTGATATTTCACCTTGATTAAAGCTTTTCCAGCAATGCCCAACCTTGGTTTTACCATTTGCCACCTAGCCTTTTCTTTCCCTTGGGTTCTGTAGACTCAAGGGTCTTCATTATTTTAACCCCTCCGGGCCAGTGCTCCTCTGAGTGTTGGTCCAAACCGTCAGCCGCCAGTGGCTACCAGGGGCAACTCTGGGCTGGCCAACCGGAAGTTTAGACAATCTGAGTGTGCCCTGAGAAAGAGATATGTGCAGCTCCTATCGGGATTTGTCAGCACATTCGGGCGGTGTTGCTGGTCTTGTTTTAACCCGTCGAAATGTCTTGAGTAACCGAGATACCGAGTCTGATCGGAATTCGTCTTGGGAGGAGGTCTATTCCTTCGTTGACCGTGAGAGCTTGTCATGGGCTAAGTTGGGACTCCCCTGCAGGGATTGAACTTTCGAAAGCCGTGCCCGCAGTTATGGGAAGATGGGAATTTTTTAATGTCCGATTGTAGATAACTTGAACCTTAATTAATTAAAATGAATCAACTGAGTGTTTTACCGTGATGGCCTCTTCTCGGCGGAGTCCGGGAAGTGGACACGGTGTTGGAGTAATGTTTGCGCAGGTTGTTCTCTAGTTTCTCGCTCGCGCTTTGCCTCCTCTTCTCGCCCTCTTTTGCGAATAAGTTAGCCACCATACTAGCTAGTCGCTTGCTGCAGCTCCTCTCATATTTTACCTTGCCTTACCTATAAGCTTAAATAGTCTTGATCGCGAGAGTGCGAGATTGCTGAGTCCCTGTGGCTCATAGATTACTATTACACCAGATGCAGGGCCTGATGATTCCGCTCCAGAAGACGCGTATGAGCTCAAGTGGGAGTTCGACGAGGACTCTCAATGTTACTATGTTTCCTTTCCCGATGATCAGTAGTGGTTCCCAGTTGGGGGTGATTGGGACCGTGTCGCATGTTGGGTTCTCTTTTATTTTGCTGCCGTAGTCGGGCCATGAGTGTTTGGTTGATGTAATGCTTTATTCATGTATTGTGTGAAGTGGCGATTGTAAGCCAACTATGTTATCTACCTTTTATTATTTACATTACATGGGATGTTGTGAAGATTGCCTAACTTGCGACATATGCCTTCAATGCGATTATGTCTCTAAGTCGTGCCTCGACACGTGGGAGCTATAGTCGCATCGAGGGTGTTACAGTCCCCTTCGAGGGGGTGGCAAGACGGCTGTGGAGAGCCGGCTCTGTCTTGGGCCGACTGGGGGAGGCCGGGCCGCCTTCGGGTGTCTCTCTGCCTGAAGGGGCCCACCGCCCGCGGGCCACTCTGGCGGCCTGTCGTGGATGACATCAGGGTCAACGTGGCTACTGTGCCGCGCCGGACGGGTCATGGCCACCCGTACGGCGCACTGTGCCAGGCGTGCTCCGGGATTCGGTCGTGGCAAGCTTCACTCTAGCCACGCCCCTTCACATCGCCGTTATATGGGTGCAGACTTCGAGGGTACGATCTTGACCGCTTTATGGAAGCCGGCTTCTTGGAGTTGGCCTTCTCGGAGCCGGCTCCTCGGAGCCGGCCCTCCCGCGACTTTCTTTATGAAGGCTGAAGTCGGGCCGCCTTCCGATAGTCGGCCTGGGAAACAACCGGCGAGGGGAAGGCGGCCCCATGTCTGGGATTCTTGAGGGCCGGATGGGCTCGTAATAATTTTTTCAGAAGGGCCAGGGGGAGCCGGCTTGGCTACCCATGGTTATTTCCTCCGACAATTTGTCCTCAATGCATCTTTGGCATACATTATTTTTTAAGCTAAACTTCATTGCTAAGTATGTTACTATGATGTTCTTCAACAGGGACTCCTGATGAATGTTGTGCCTCATTGGATCGAGACTAAAGGTCGCATGGTAATGATTAGCTTATGGCCAAGACATCCTACATTGCACATGAGTGCATTCAGGATTTCTAAAACCGAGCAAGTCTTAATAGTCAAAGACTCGAGCAAAATTGTGAAGGATCACAGAGAAGTACTAGGGGGCAGCAATCAAAAGCGTAGCCCACAATTAGGAGACAGATTCATCTGCATGCTCCAATATGATGAATCAGGAGAGCTACACATCTTCTATGCTATTTTACCTGAGAGAGAGCAACATGAGTGACTAGCTAGCTAGAATGAGTTTGAAGATGATGATGTGCTGCACTATGACTTAAGGAAATATGCCCTAGAGGCAATAATAAAGTTGTTATTTATATTTCCTTATATCATGCTAGAATTGTATTAACCGGAAACTTAGTACATGTGTGGATACATAGACAAACAGAGTGTCCCTAGTATGCCTCTACTTGACTAGCTCGTTAGTCAAAGATGGTTAAGTTTCCTAGCCATATACATGTGTTGTCATTTGATGAACGGGATCACATCATTAGAGAATGATGTGATGGACAAGACCCATCCGTTAGCTTAGCATAATGATCGTCTAGTTTTTTCTGCTACTGCTTTCTTCATGACTTATACATGTTCCTCAGACTATGAGATTATGCAACTCCCGAATACCAGAGGAACACCTTGTGTTCTATCAAACATCACAACGTAACTGGGTGATTATAAAGATGCTCTACAGGTGTCTCTAATGGTGTTTGTTGAGTTGGCATTGATCGAGATTAGGATTTGTCACTCCATGTATCGGAGAGGTATCTCTGGGCCCTCTCGGTAATGCACATCACTATGAGCCTTGCAAGCAATGTGACTAATGAGTTAGTCACGGGATGATGTATTACGGAACGAGTAAAGAGACTTGCCGGTAACGAGATTGAGCTAGGTAGGATGATACCGACGATAGAATCTCAGGCAAGTAACATACCGATGACAAAGGGAACAATGTATGTTATTATGTGGTTTGACCGATAAAGATCTTCGTAGAATATGTAGGATCCAATATGAGAATCCAGGTTCCACTATTGGTTATTGACTGGAGATGTGTCTTAGTCATGTCTACATAGTTCTCGAACCCGTAGGGTCCGCACGCTTAACGTTCGATGCTGATTTGTATTATGAGTTATGTGGTTTGATGACCGAAGTTTGTTCGTAGTCCCGGATGAGACCACAGACATGACGAGGAGTCTTGAAATGGTCGAGACATAAAGATTGATATATTGGACGATGTTATTCGGACACTGGATGAGTTCTGAGAGGTACCGGATAATTATCGGAGTGCCGGAGGGTTATCGAAACCCCCCCCCCCCCGGGGGAACTAATGGGCCTCGATGGGCCTTAGTGGGAAGAGAGGAAGGGCCAGGAGGGGATGGCCGTGGGCCCCCTGGATCCGAATTGTACTAGGGGAAGGGGGTGGCGCCGCCCTTTCCTTCCCCTCCCCATTTTCCTTCCTTCTTCCTTAGGTGGAAACCTACTAGGACTTCGAGTCCTAGTAGGATTCCCCTCTGCTGGCGCGCCCTAGGAGGGTCGGTCGGCAGGCCAGCTTCCCCTCCCCTCCTTTATATACGGGAGCAGGGGGCACCCTAGAACACACAAGCTTCTCCTAACTGTGTGTGGTGCCCACCTCCACAGTTACACACCTCGGTCATATCGTCGTAGTGCTTAGGTGAAGCCCTATGCCGGTAACTTCGTCATCACCGTCGCCACGCCGTCGTGCAGACGGAACTCTCCCTGAGCCTCAACTGGATCAAGAGTTCGAGGGACGTCATCAAGCTGAATGTGTGCTGATCGCGGAGGTGCCATACGTTTGGTACTTGGATCGGTTAAATCGCGAAGACGTTTGACTACATCAACTGCGTTACTAAACGCTTACGCTTTCGGTCTATGAGGGTACATAGACACACTCTCCCCTCTCATTTCCATGCATCTCCTAGATAGATCTTGCGTGATCGTGGGAATTTTTTGAAATATTGCGTTCCCCAATAGTGGTATCAGAGTGACATGTCTCCGTCGTATCTACTTTTCCAAACACTTTTCCCCTTGTTTTGGACTCTAACTTGCATGATTTGAATGGAACTAACCCGGACTGACGCTGTTTTCAGCAACATTGCCATGGTGTTATTTTTGTGTAGAAATAAAAGTTCTCGGAATGACCTGAAAATCAACGGAGCATTATTCTAGAACATATAATGAATATTGGAAGGAAGATCCATGTTAGTGGGTGTCCCACCTATCCATGAGGGTGGGGGCGCGCCTGCCCCCTGGGCTTGATTCACCTTCTGTTTTGAGTAAGTTTGCGACACCTATACCTGCTTCTGCTATTAATTCTGATATGTCGCATGTTGTTGATGATGCTACTTCCGATATGCATGATACTTATGATGAAACTACTTCTATGCTTGATACTACTGTGCCACTTGGTGAATTTCTTGATGAACAACTTGCTAGGGCTAGAGAGAGTGAAATTATTGAAACTGATAATATTGATGAAAGTGATGATGAAGACTCTCCCCCTAGATATGAATTACCTGTTGTGCCTGAGGGCTATGTTATGGATGAAGAAACTGCTAGAGATTTTCTTGCTTGCAATGATAGGAGTGATCTTAAGAATTTACTAGCTAAGCTGAAACAAAAAACTTGGAATGCTAGAATGAAATATGATCCTGCTTATGCTACTTCACCTACCTTTGGTACTGATAAGGATTATGATTTCTCTGTTGATCCTGAGATAATTACTTTAGTTGAATCTGATCCTTTCTATGGTTATGAATCTGAAACTGTTGTGGCACATCTTACTAAATTAAATGATATAGCCACCCTATTCACCAATGATGAGAAAACTCTCTATTATTATATCCTTAAGATATTTCCGTTCTCATTAAAGGGTGATGCTAAGATATGGTTTAATTCTCTTGATCCTGGTTGTGTGCGTAGTCCCCAGGATATGATTTATTACTTCTCTGCTAAATATTTCCCCGCTCATAAGAAACAAGCTGCTTTAAGGGAAATATATAATTTTGTGCAAATTGAAGAAGAGAGTCTCCCACAAGCTTGGGGGAGGATTCTCCAATTACTTAATGCTTTGCTTGATCATCCTCTTAAGAAAAATGAAATACTTGATATCTTTTATAATGGACTAACCGATGCTTCCAGAGACCACCTGGATAGTTGTGTTGGTTGTGTTTTCAGGGAAAGAACACCAGATGAAGCTGAAATTTTATTGAATAATATGTTGACTAATAAAAATAATTGGACACTTCCTGATCCAGTTCCTGATCCAAATCCTGAACCAACTCCTAAGCCAACTCCGAAGAAGAGGGGTATTCTATTTCTCAGTCCTGAAGATATGCAAGAGGCAAAGAAATCTACGAAAGAAAAAGGTATTAAAGCTGAAGATGTTAAGAATTTACCTCCCATTTAAGAAATACATGGTATTAATTTACCGCCTGTTGAAGAAGTACATGGTCTTGATAACCCGACATAGGTAGTAAAGGTAAATTCTCTCTATAGATATGGTAAAGCTGAAATTCCATTTACTAAGTTTGCTAGCCCGTGCTTGGATGATTTTGATGACTTTATGGTCAAACAAGAAAACTTCAATGCTTATTTTGGTAGAGAATTAAATCGTAATGCTGAAATGCTTGAACACTTGTGAGATTATATGGCTAATGTTAAAGGTGAACTAAAACTTATTGGTAAACATGCTTCTATGGTTATGACTCAAGTATAACAAGTACTTAAAGCTCAGAATGATTTGCTCAATGAATTAAATAGTAAGAAAAATGATAATGTTGTTAGAGTTATGACTAGAGGTGGTAAAATGACTCAGGAACCTTTGTATCCTGAAGGCCATCCTAAGAGAATTGAGCAAGATTCTCAGAGAAATATTATTGATGCACCTAGTCCTTCTAAAAGGAAGAAAAAGAAAAATGATAGGACTTTGCATGCTTCTAGTGAACTTGTTATTGACACACCTGATAACCCTAATGATATTTCTATTTTTGATGTTGAAACACAATCTGTTAATGAACATGAACCTAGTAATAATGTTAATGATGATGTTCATATTGATGCTCAACCTAGTAATGACAATGAAGTAGAGATTGAACCTACTGTTGATCTTGATAACCCACAATCAAAGAATCAATGTTATGACAAGAGAGACTTTGTTGCTAGAAAGCACGGTAAGGAAAGAGAACCATGGGTTCAGAAACCCATGCCTTTTCCTCCTAAACCATCCAAGAAAAAGGATGATGAGGATTTAGAGTGCTTTGCTAAAATGATTAGACCTATCTTCTTGCGTATGCGTTTGACTGATATGATCAAAATGAATCCTTATGCTAAGTATATGAAAGAAATTGTTACAAATAAAAGAAAGATATCGGAAGCTGAAATTTCCACCATGCTTGATAATTATACTTTTAAAGGTGGAATACCTAAGAAACTAGGAGATCCAGGAGTACCAACTATACCATGCTCCATTAAAAGAAACTATGTTGAAACTGCTTTATGTGATCTTGGAGCCGGTGTTAGTGTTATGCCACTCTCTTTATATCGTAGACTTGTTTTGAATAATTTGACACCTACAGAAATATATTTGCAAATGGCTGATAAATCAACTACTATACCTGTCGATATTTGTGAGGATGTGCCTGTTGTGGTTGCAAACGTTAATATTTTAACGGACTTTGTTATTCTTCATATTCCCGAGGATGATAGTATGTCTATTATTCTTGGAAGACCCTTTTTGAATACTATAGGGGCTGTTATTGATTGCACCAAAGGCAATGTCACTTTTCATGTTAATGGCAATGAGCATACGGTACACTTTCCGAGGAAACAACCTCAAGTTCATAGTATAAACTCTATTGGAAAAATTCCATCGATTATTTTTGGAGGTTTTGAATTTCATCTTCCTACTGTCAAGAAGAAATATGATATTCTTATTGTGGGGGATGTGCATATCTCTGTTGAGGTAACCTAGTGTTATTCGAAAATTCTCCGGTTCCATGTTATTCGGAATGAGTTTGTTAACAAGACCTGATCAACCTTGTTAGTGGATTCCTTTTGATGAGCATGAGATGGATGAATTTAGAACACACAACTCCTTGTACCCTCTTTTTACTTTTTGTTATTTATATTAAATAAAGCAAAAATAGTAATTTATGTCTGTTTTCTGAATTATTAATGCAATAAAAAATACCCCGAAAATAAAAGTTCTCCAAATGCCCTGAAAATTAAATATGATTTTTTTTTCTAGAATATTTGAGAATATCTGGCACTGAGAACACAGCAGGGGGAGCAAGCACCTGTCCACGAGGGTGGAGGGCACGCCCTACCCCCTGGGTGCACCCCCTGCCTCGTGGGCCCATGGTGTCTCCCCTCCACTTATTCCAGCTACCACACATTCCTTCTTCCTCCCACAAACACCACTAACCAGCTCAAACCCGAGTCCAAGCTCATTTTGCTGCCATTTTCAATCTCCTTGCTCAAAGCACCTCTCACAAAACTGCTTTGGGGGATTGTTCCTTGGTATGTGACTCCTCCAATGGTCCAATTAGTTTTTGTTCTAGTGCTTTATTCATTGCATATTTTTGCTGCTTAGGTGACCCTGGTCTTGAGCTTGCATGTCAAATTTATATGGTCAAAAGTAGTTTCGATACATGATATTTCCTCTACGCACTTGTAGGAGTAGTTGCTATCAATATTGTTGAGTTTGGTTCACTTTTATTTTGAAGTTACTAAAAATTTCAGAAATTTTCAGAAAAATATAAAGAGATTTTTGAGGGGCTCATCGAGCCGAAGCTCGAAGGATAAGCAAAGTGAGGAGGATAAGAGGCCCAAATATAATATCCCTCGCACCACGGAAGTTCGGTCGTGTGAATGGCCTTGTGACAATTTCTTGAGAGCAGCCGGGATTTATGATGATTTCTATGAATTGGCTGAGAATGCAGGCCTCACCGCCTTCCTCCACGACCAACGTGAACAGTACATCTTACTCACCAATATCTTTGTGCAAAACTTTCATTTCCATGCTAGGAGCTCACCACCTACGGTAGAATTTTATTTATATGATGAGCATAAGGAGATGTCACTTCATGATTTTTGTCGGGTTTGTTTGATCCCTTTCAAGGGCAGCATAGAGGAACCACATCGTGATGATGTGGATGGGTTTATTGATAATATTACTGTAGGGGAAACGAGGAAGGTTTCTGACGCACGAATTACTAGCATGCACTTTCATGTTCTACGCTACTTTGCTATATTTGCTAGTAGATGTTTAATTGGGTGCAGCAACTGTGGAAACCTGAGTGCCCCTGATATTGTTATTTTGTGCCATGCCTTATTTCGTGATGATACATTCAATATGGGCGCTATTATTGCAAAGCGGTTAAATCTTAACCGTACTAAGGGCCCCGTCCTTGGAGGCATCTTCGCATCGCGCCTCGCTGCACACTTTAACATACCTATTTGGCATTATGAGAAGGAAGAGAAGTTGCTGCCTCCTGTTTACCTAGATTATAAGAGTATGGTAGCACATGATTTTATTGTTAAGAATAGTGAAAAGGAGCTTAAGTACAAATTAATATTTGGTAAAAATCATCTTGAGACTATTACCTTGCCTGCTCCTTCCTTGTTTGATTTATCTGCAGGCAAGTACCTTGTTCCATTGGTGGCCATTCACGCCTACCGGAACCCTACAACAGCTACAGAGCCAGAGCCGAAATCACAATTTGATCATCCACGACATTCTAATTATCAGTGGGATCCGGAGGTGATTGCCAACCAGTGGCAATCCGAGGTTTCTTCACAGTACGACCCCAACTATTACTTTGGATATCCACCTAGCCAGCCGTGGCCATAGACCAACTTAGGCCAAAAGCCTAAGCTTGGGGAGTACGTATCTCTCACCGACATTACATTCATGTTCACACACTCATTGCTAGTTGTCGGTGCTCATACTTTTTCATTGTATCATCCATGCTAGTTTATTTCCTTTTTTATGCTTTCTTCTTGTGTGTTTAATAAACCTTAAGAAAAACAAAAAATTTAGTTGTAGCTTTTAATTAGCTTACTTTCCATGCTTGTAGTAGTAATTAAAAAGAAAACTCAAAAAGATTTCTCGTTCTTCTTTTGCTTGTTGGGAGCTTTCCCGTGTAAATAGTTTTATTTCTTTTCTTTCCTTTGGGGGTCGATAGGAGAAGACCATAATGAAAATGTTAAGTGGCTCTTATATGCATTATTGTTGATCTAACAAAGAGCCCATATTACCTTGTCTTCTCTGTTGAATTGAATGCTTGCAGATCCTAGCTTACTCCAATGCACGTGCACTATTATTATTATCCACACTATTCGGTCGTGCAAGTGAAAGGCAATAACGATGTTTATATGATGAACTTATTGAGATGAGAAAAGCTGGTATGAACTCGACCTCTCCTGTTTTTGTAAATATGATTAGTTCATCGTTCCTGATTCAGCCTATTATGAATAAACATGTTTGCAATGACAATTATAGATTATAGTTGCTTATGCCATGCTTAATTAGCTAGGAGCTTATAATGGTTTACCTTGCATGATGACATGCTATTAAAATGGTTGTGATGTGGTATGATAGGGTGGTATCCTATTTTGAACGATTCGAGTGGCTTGACTTGGCACATGTTCACACATGTAGTTGAAACAAAATCAACATAGCCTCTACGATATTTATGTTCATGGTGCATTATATCCTACTCATGCTTGCATTCGGTGTTGATTAATCTTAATGCATGTTCATGATTGTTGTCGCTCTCTAGCTGGTCGCTTCCCAGTCTTTTGCTAGCCTTCACCTGTACTAAGCAGGAATACCGCCTGTGCATCCAGCCATAAACCCCAAAGTTATTCCATATGAGTCCACCATACCTACCTATTTACAGTATCTACCTGCCGTTCCAAGTAAATTTGTATGTGCCAAACTCTAAACCTTCAAATAAATATCCTATTTTGTATGCTCGAATAGCTCATGTTTCAACTAGGGCTGTCTGTATCTTCCATGTTAGGCAGGTTATTCTTAAGAGGAGTGGACTCCGCTCCTCACTCACGAGAAAATGGCTAGTCACCAGGATGCCCAGTCCCATGCTTTATGCAAATCAAATAAAAAATGCAAACAAAACTCCCCCGGGACTCTTGTTAGTTGGAGGCACTCGTTGTTTTGAGCAAGCCATGGATTGATGCTTGTTGGTGGAGGGGGAGTATAAACTTTACCATTCTATTTGGGAACCGCCCATATTGTGTGTAGCATGGAAGATATCGCCATCTCTTGGTTGTTATGTTGACAATGAAAGTATACTGCTCAAAATATTATTCATATCTATTTAAAAACCGAGCTCTGGCACCTCTATAAATCCCTGCTTCCCTCTGCGAAGGGCCTATCTATTTACTTTTATGTTGAGTCATCTCCCTCTTATTAAAAAGCACCAGTTGGAGAGCACTGCTGTAATTTGCATTCATTACTGTTAGTTTACATTTAGTATGACTTGACTAGATCTCTTTTACCATGAATTACAATGTCTAGTCAGTCCTTGATCTTTAAAGGTGCTCTGCATTTATGTTTTGCGGTCTCAGAAAGGGCTAGCGAGATACCATCTTATTATATCATATCATGATTGTTTTGAGAAAGTGTTGTCATCCGAGATTTATTATTATTGCTCACTAGTTGGTTATGCCATTGATATGAGTAAACATGAGACCTAAATGTTATTGTGAATATGGTTAGTTCATAATCTTTGCTGAAAACTTGAATGTTGGCTTTACATATTTACAACAACAAGAGCAAATAGACTTTGTAAAAGTTTTTCTCTATCATTTTCAGTTTATTAACTGAATTGCTTGAGGACAAGCAAAGGTTTAAGCTTGGGGGAGTTGATACGTCTCCATCGTATCTACTTTTCCAAACACTTTTGCCCTTGTTTTGAACTCTAACTTGCATGATTCGAATGAAACTAACCCGGACTGATGCTATTTTCAGCAGAATTGCCATGGTGTTATTTTTGTGAATAAATAAAAGTTCTCGGAATGACCTGAAAATCAATAGAGCATTATTCTGGAACATTTAATGAATATTGAAAGGAAGATCCACGTCATGGAGTGTCCCACCTGTCCACGAGAGTGGGGGCCCGCCTGCCCCCCTGGGCGCGCCCCCTGCCTTGTGGGCCCCCTGACGCTCCACCGACCTCAACCTGGACTCCATATATTCACTTTTGGGGAGAAAAAACCAGAGAAGAAGGATTCATCCCATTTTACGATACGGAGCCGCCGCCAAGCCCTAAACTCTCTCGGGAGGGCTGAACTGGAGTCCGTTTGGGGCTCCGGAGAGGGGAATCCGTCACCATCGTCATCATCAACCATCCTCCATCACAAATTTCATGATGCTCACCGCTGTGCATGAGTAATTTCATCGTAGGCTTGCTGGACAGTGATAGGTTGGATGAGATTTATCATGTAATCGAGTTAGTTTTGTTAGGGTTTGATCCCTAGTATCCACTATGTTCTGAGATTGATCTTCCTATGACTTTTCTATGCTTAATGCTTGTCACTAGGGCTCGAGTGCCATGATTTCAGATCTGAACCTATTATGTTTTCATCAATATATGAGAGTTCTTGGTCCTATCTTGCAAGTCTATAGTCACCTATTATGTGTTATGATCCGTTAACCCCGAATTGACAATAATCGGGATACTTACCGGTGATGACCGTAGTTTGAGGAGTTCATGTATTCACTATGTGTTAATGCTTTGTTCCGGTACTCTATTAAAAAGAGGCCTTAATAAACCTTAGTTTCCGCTAGGACCCCGCTGCCACGGGAGGGTAGGACAAAAGATGTCATGCAAGTTCTTTTCCATAAGCACGTATGACTATATTCAAAATACTTCCTACATTACATTGATGAACTGGAGCTAGTTCTGTGTCACCCTAGGTTATGACTGTTGCATGATGAACCACATCCGGCATAATTCTCCATCACCGATCCATTTCCTACGAGCTTTCCATATATTGTTCTTTGCTTATTTACTTTTCAGTTGCTACTGTTATCATCACTACAAAATACCAAAAACATTACTTTTTCTATTGTTACCTTTTACCATTGTTACCACTACTATCATATTACTTTGCAACTAAACACTTTGCTGCAGATATTAAGTTTCCAGGTGTGGTTGAATTGACAACTCGGCTGCTAATACTTGAGAATATTCTTTGGCTCCCCTTGTGTCAAATCAATAAATTTGGGTTGAATACTCTACCCTCAAAAACTGTTGCGATCCCCTATACTTGTGGGTTATCACAGAGCCAGGTCTATGCGTAGATATTATATGCACGAGTAGAACACAGAGAGTTGAGGGCGATAATAGTCATACTACTTACCAGCAATGTCTTACTTTGATTCGGCGGTATTGTTGGATGAAGCGGCCCGGACCGACATTACATGACCGCGTTCAAGAGACTGGTTCTACCGACGTGCTTCGCACACAGGTGGCTAGCGGGTGTCTATTTCTCCAGCTTTAGTTGAATCAAGTTTGACTACGCCCGGTCCTTGTGGAAGGTTAAAACATCACACATGACAAAAAATCGTTGTGGTTTTGATGCGTATGTAAGAACGGTTCTTGCTAGAAGCCCGTAGCAGCCACGTAAAACTTGCAACAACAAAGTAGAGGACGTCTAACTTGTTTTTGTAGGGCTTGTTATGATGTGATATGGTCAAGACGTGGTGATATATAAATTGTTGTATGAGATGATCGGGTTTTGTAACAGTTATCGGCAACTGGCAGGAGCCATATGGTTGTCTCTTTATTGTATGAAATGCAATCACCATGTAATTGCTTTACTTTATCACTAAGAGGTAGCGATAGTCGTAGAAGCAATAGTTGGCGAGACGACAACGATGCTACGATGGAGATCAAGGTGTCAAGCCGGTGATGATGGCGATCATGACGGTGCTTTGAAGATGGAGATCAAAGGCAAAAGATGATGATGGCCATATCATATCACTTATTTTGATTGCATGTGATGTTCATAGTTTATGCATCTTATTTTGCTTAGTACGGCAGTAGCATTATAAGATAATCTCTCACTAAATTTCAAGGAATAAGTGTTCTCCCTGAGTATGCACCGTTGCTACAGTTCATCGTGCCGAGACACCACGTGATTATCGGGTGTGATAAGCTCTACGTTCACATACAATAGGTGCAAGCCAGTTTTGCACACGTAGAATACTCGGGTTAAACTTGATGAGCCTAGGGGTTTTTCTTTCCTCCAAAGAGGGAGGAGGGAGGCGATCCTGGCCGTTCCATCCAAATCCAATGGTCCACGATGAGCCATAACCTCTATGTGTTCGCTTCTGTGTACAACTTTGGACTTCTCGACTCTGTCTCGTTCTCGTCTTTAAGAGCTTTCCCTTTCTTTTCTTTTTTTGGAAATGATGGCAAATCAAACATTTTCAATGGCAACTTTAGTGACGCGAGGATGACAAGTTTAGTTGACACACATGTCAATTTTCTTACAAAAATTAAGCCAAGCAGGGATTTGTCATGTTTGCCATCCTCGATCGCATCACTAAAATTACCACCAAAAACGGTCGATTTTTCCATGATAAAATCTAGAACATTCAGGATTTATCAAGTTCCTTTTCGGACAACACTCGGCACATTATTGATCAATATGCTCATCACATTACATCTTGCAAGACCGATCACATTTCTTGGCAGACAACATGGGCCAAAGAGAAAAACGTTAACTTGTCAGGATTTATCTTCTTCAGCCCGGGCCCATCACAACGAGGTCGTGCAACACTTCTATGATCATTGTGGTTGAAGAAAATGCCACCGTCTATAAATGGAAGGTGCGGCATCATTGAGAAAATACCACAAAGATCCCTCGACTCCTCTTTTCTGATGGAGCAGGCAAGAAATTCCCTCTATCCAAAATCATCCGATGGTATCCCAATGACGTGCATATGCTATGGGTCGATATAACAGGTTGTGTCAGATCATCATTCACAAGGAACCATTGTGACGCATATCGTGACAACATTAATGAACAACAAAACCAAGTTGGGTAAGACAACCATGGAGATAGATCCGTTCTACCCCATCATACGGGATACGGCTTCATCATGCCAATCTTGGCAGCTAAATAAGGCTTCTTTGATTGTTGCGTTCAGATCACATGCAATAAACATAAGCAACCAAAACATTATCAACATCAATCATCCAGGTAGAGTAGGCAATCAATGATCAGAAATTATCTCATGGAGAAAACATGTTGGGAAGAACTTTGCATTTGATCTTATACAAAACTTTGCATAAGGTGATGGGGCTGGGAATCTTTGAATGTTTTGGGTGGTTCAACTTTGGATCAGTACGATGATGGAGTAACACAAAATCCCTCTTTGAAAATGTTCTTGGCATATGGCTTACACGGGTATTGCCTTCATAGCATGACATACATTAGCACGGGAGAGTGACAGACGCTCAAGAGCACAATAGTCCCAAATGGAGGCGTCATTGAAGGCATCACAAATGGAGGTATCGAGAGTAGATGACCGGAGGATGGCAAAAGTGGGCCAAGCGACGATAGGCTATCATGCCAAAGAGACGACCTACTGTTCTCGTTCATACGGACCGAGGTGATCACACTGGAATTAGGTCAATGAATAATATATGCCATGATCCTTAAAGTAAAACCATATAGTGCCGAACTCTAAGGGTGAAAAAAAATCTCAAAAAATACTTTCGAGTCTTTTCATATACATATAATCTTGAACAGATTCAGTTGATGCAAGGAAAGGAGAAAAAACTAGTTGATAGAGAAATTGGGTGCATAGGACATCACCTCACAAGCCTCGATCAACAATTATTGACTATTTACTTAGTACGTAATACCAGGCCGTGTGGATTATTATAGGATAGGACCTTGCGATGTTGATCGGCAATGGCAGAACCGGACGATTCGTCTACTCCTCCGGCATGTAGGTGGTGCCAACCTTGAACTCTACAGGGACGACGCCATCGAAGGCGTTGTGATACGTCTCCAACATATCTATAATTTTTGATTGTTCCATGCTATTATATTATCAACCTTGGATGTTTTATATGCACTTATATGCTATTTTATATGATTTTTGGGACTAACCTATTAACCTAGAGCCCAATGCCAGTTTCTGGTTTTTTCCTTGTTTTTGAGTATCTCAGAAAAGGAAAACCAAACGGAGTCTAATTGACCTGAGACTTCACGGAAATTATTTCTGGACTAGAAGAAGGACACAGAGTAAAAGAGTTGGGCCAAAAGAGTCCCGGGCTACCCACGAGGGTGGGGGCGCGCCTACTTGCCTCGTGGACAGCCCGGAGACCCCCTGCCTTGTTCCCAACTCCAACACCTCTTATATAACCCAAAACTTCTAGAAACAAACCTAGCGTGAGGCCCCCGATTCAATCATACACTAATCATACACACAAAAGTGTACGATCAAGATCAGGGACTCACGGGAAGATATCACAACACAACTCTACAAATAAAATAAGTCATACAAGAATCATATTACAAGCCAGGGGGCCTCAAGGGCTCGAATACAAGAGCTCGGTCATAGACGAGTCAGCGGAAGCAACAATATCTGAGTACAGACATAACTTTAAACAAGTTTGCCTTAAGAAGGCTAGCACAAACTGGGATACAAATCGAAAGACGCGCAGGCCTCCTGCCTGGGATCCTCCTAAACTACTCTTGGTCGTCGTCAGTGGGCTGCACATAGTAGTAGGCACCTCCCGATTAGTAGTAGTCGTCATCGATAGTGGCGTCTGGCTCCTGGGCTCCATCATCTGGTCGCAGCAATCGGGTATAGAAAGGGGGAAAAGAGGAGCAAAGCAACCGTGAGTACTCATCCAAAGTACTCACAAGCAAGGAGCTACACTACAAATGTATGCATTGGTATCAAATGGAATAAGGGTATCATATGTGGACTGAACTGCAGAATGCCGGAATAAGAGGGGGATAGCTAGTCCTTTCGAAGACTACGCTTCGAGTAACCTCCATCTTGCAGCAGAAGAAGAGAGTAGATAGTAAGTTCACCAAGTAGCATCGTGTAGCATAATCCTAACCGATGATCCTCCCCTCGTCGCCCTGTGAGAGAGCGATCACCGATTGTATCTGGCACTTGGAAGGGTGTGTTTTAAATAAGTATCCGGTTCTAGTTGTCATAATGTCAAGGTACAACTCCAAGTCCTCCTGTTACCGAAGATCACGGCTATTCGAATAGATTAACTTCCCTGCGGGGGTGCACCACATTTCCCAACATGCTCGATCTCCTTTGTCCGGACACACTTTTCTGGGTCATGCCCGGCCTTGGAAGATTAACACGTCGCAACCCTACCTAGGCATAACAGAGAGGTCAGCACGCCGGTCTAAATCCTATGGCGTAGGGGTCTGGGCCCATTGCTCGTTGCACACCTGCATGTTGCGAACGCGGCCGGAAGCAGAACTAGCCCCCTTAATACAAGAGCAGGCTTACGGTCCAATCCGGTGCGCGCTGCTCAGTCGCTGACGTCACGAAGGCTTCGGCTGATACCACAACGTCGAGTGCCCATAACTGTTCCCGCGTAGATGGTTAGTGCATATAGACCAGTAGCCAGACTCAGATCAAATACCAAGATCTCATTAAACGTGTTATCATGAAATAACAACGAACGCCGACCAGGGCCAGGCCCACCTCTCTCCTAGGTGGTCTCAACCTGCCCTGTCGCTTTTCCACAAAGATCCACACAGAGGGCTGTCGGGAATGTATTTTCTTCCAGTCGCCAATTCGTGAATCAACCGCGGGTACTCCTCGAGCCGACCCGTCTTTTGTCATCACATGTATCATGTATAAAGTATATAGTATATACCCGTGATCACCTCCCGAGTGATCACGGCCCGATAGTATAGCATGGCAGACGGACAAGAGTGTAGGGCCACTGATGATAAACTAGCATCCTATACTAAGCATTAGGATTGTAGGTAAGGTATCAACAGCTGGAGCAACAATGATAGGCTATGCATCAGAATAGGAATAACGGAAAGCAGTAACATGCTACACTACTCTAATGCAAGCAATAGAGAGAAGAATAGGAGATATCTGGTGATCAAAGGGGCGCTTGCCTTGTTGCTCTGGCAAGAGAGAGGGGTCGTCAACATCGTAGTCGTACTGGGTAGCAGCGGCGTCGGTCTCGGTGTCTAGCAGAGAAGAGGGGGAAGAAACAATAAATATAATGCAAACAAATGCATGACGATGCATGACATGACAAAGCGTGAAGTCAGGTGTGCCCTAACACGGTACGAGGTGGTACCGGTGAAGGGGGAAAACATCCAGGGAAATATTCCCGGTGTTTCGCGTTTTCGGACGGATGAACCGGAGGGGGAAAGTTGCGTGTTTGCTATGCTAGGTATGCGTGGCGGATGAACGGGCTGCGTATCCGGATTTGTCTCGTCGTTCTGATCAACTTTCAAGTACAAAGTTTTTTCATCCGAGCTAAGGTTTATTTTATATTAATTTTAAAAGATTTAAATCATTTTTAGGATTTATTTAATTAATTAAATCAACATTATCCAGAATAGTGTTTGCTGACGTCAGCATGACATCAGCAGTTGACCTGGTCACCCTGACAGGTGGATCCCACCTGTCAGTGACACATTTAATTATCTAGTTTAATTAACCTAATCAGGATTAATTGGGGGGGGGGGCACTGTCATTAACTGGTTAATTAACAAAATAGCAGTTAGTTTAATTAGTTATTTGGTTAATCTTAATCATGATTAATTAGTTTAATTAATTGTTTAGTTTAATTAATTATTAAGATTAATTAATTAATTATTATTTTCTTTATTATTCATTTTTTAAACCTTTTTCACATTTTTGTTCTGGGGGCAGGGCCCCACTTGTCATTGGCCCTAGGGGCTTAGCGGGTCGGGCTAACGGGCGCCGGGAGCGGGCGTTGCGGCGCCCGACTGGGCGTTCGCCCAGATCGCCGGGGCGAGGAGTCCCGGGGCAGTTTGCAGGCGCGGGTGCCGGCGAGGCCATGGCGGGGCGGGGCCGTGGCGAAGCGGGCGGCCACCGAGGAGGATGCTGGGGCCGTGGAGGGGTGCGATCGGACCACCACGGGGCGAGGAGGGAGCGGCACGGCGGCATGCATCAATCGGCACCAGGGGCGGAAGGGGGCGCGGCCAGAGCAGTGGGGGCGGGGCGTAGGTGAGCGGCGGAGGGAGGCAGCGGGCGGGGTGGTGCAGGCGGTCTCCACGGCGGGCGGCGAGCGGCGGACACGGGCGGGCGAGCGCGCGCTAGTCGGGCGGCGAGCGCATGCACGCAGGGGGCAAGCACGGCCAAGGCACGGCCTGCCACATCGAGCATTGGGCAGGGGAGGGAGCGGCTGTAGGCAGAGGACAGACGGGACCGTCCCGGCAACCGCAGGAGCAGGCAAAGGGGCGAGCGGGGCGGCAGTAGCGACGACAGGGGAGAAGGCGCTGCATGGGTTGTCGCGGCGCGAGGTGAGGTCGAGCGCATCCCGGGCGCAACCAGCAGGGGCCGCGGCAGGCGCGGCATGTGCGACAGCGCGGACGGCGCGGTGAGCGAGCGAGGGAGAGGGGCGAGGCCTCATAGTGGTTCGCAGGGTCCGTGGCAGCGGGGGTCGAGGGGGGCGACGGGGACGACGGGCGGAGCGGATGCAGGCCGGCGAGGGAGCGCCGGCGACGAGCGTCGCGGCGGCGTCGGGCGCGCGGGGTCGAGGGCGAGGGGTTCGGGATCCCGATCTAGATCCAGCGGGGGGAAGAGGAGTGGTGCGAGTGGGATGTGTCGGTTAGGGTTACAAGGGGAGTGGGGATAAGGGGAGAGTGGAGGGGCCGGCTGGGCCAAATGGGTCAGCCAGCTGGGCCTTCTGGCCTAGTTGGCCAGGGGGGCTTTTCTTTGTTTTTATATTTTTTGTTTATTTTTTTCTCTTTTGTATTTTGCTTTCTTTTATTTATTTACTTTTCTGTTTTAAATCATTTTAAAGTATTTTGGCCTTTTATAAAAATGTGTTTACTACACCATAAATTCTCGGGCATTTATTCGCACACATCGAACATTTTTGTTTTAATTTTTAAAAACTTTTATTATTTAACTTTATTTTAAATTTGAATTTGAATCGGTTTTGAACTAGCGATAGGTTAGCAACAGTAACCGTGGCGACGTGGCATCATTATCGCGGGATTACTGTAGCATGATTATCCGGGTGTTACAAAACTCCTCCACTACAAGAAATCTCGTCCCGAGATTTAGGATATAGAGGGAAACAATGCGGGGTATTCATCACGCAGGTGGTCCTCGCGTTCCCAAGTGGCTTCATTTTCAGAGTGATGCAACCACTAGACTTTGAGGAACTTGATCGCCTTCTGACGTGTGCGGCGTTCAGCTTGGTCGAGAATGCGGACCAGATGCTCTTTATAGGAGAGGTCCTGTTGCAATTCGAGCACTTCATGATCCACTGCTCGGATTGGATCCTTGAAGGAACAGCAGAGCTGTGACACGTGGAACACATCGTGAACCTGAGAAAGGTTCGGCGGAGGCTCCAGTTGATATGCCACTTTTCCACGCCTTTCGAGAATAGTGAAGGGACCGATATAGCGAGGAGCTAGCTTGCCCTTGATCCCGAAGCGGTGAGCACCCTTCATTGGTGTAACTCGAAGATAAGCCTTTTCGCCATGTTGATAGACCATATCTTGGTGATGACGGTCATACCGACTTTTCTGACGTGACTGAGCAGTCTTGAGATTCTCGTAAATAATGCGAACTTGTTCTTCGGCCTGTTGGATAATATTCAGACCGAAGAGTGGACATTCCCTAGTTTCTGACCAGTTCAGAGGGGTTCGACACTTTCGTCCATATAGCACTTTGAAGGGGGACATCTTCAGACTAGCTTGATAGCTATTATTATAAGAGAACTCGGCATATGGAAGAGATTCCTCCCATTTCTTGTCGAAGGAAATTACACAAGCTCGAAGCATGTCTTCGAGAACTTGGTTGACACGTTCAACTTGACCTTGTGACTGAGGATGAAACGCGGTACTGAACGACAGATGAGTTCCCATAGCTTCTTGGAAACTTGCCCAGAATCTTGAAGTGAATAAGCTGCCACGGTCTGAACTGATAACCAGTGGAATACCGTGAAGTGAAACAATTCTGGACATGTAGAGAGTTGCAAGCTGGCTACCAGTGATTGTTTCTTTGACCGCCAGAAAATGTGCAACTTTAGAAAGCCGGTCAATGACGACAAGAATAGCATCATTACCTTTCTGTGATTTGGGAAATCCAGTGACAAAGTCCATTTCAACATGGTCCCATTTCCATTCAGGAATAGAGATAGGTCGCAGAGTTCCAGCAGGCCTTTGATGTTCAGCTTTGATACGACAGCAAACGTCACACTCAGCAACATAACGAGCAATGTCCTGCTTCATATTAGACCACCAGAATCTTTGGCGAATATCCTGGTACATCTTTGTACTACCAGGATGGATGGACAGAGGCGTATCATGAGCTTCTTTCATAACCCTTTTAGTCTTATCCAGGTTTTTCTTCGAACATGGTACCACTAGGCGGCCTTTGAAGTACAAGGCGCCATCATCGGCGATAGTGAAGAATGAGGGCTTTCCTTCTGCTAGATGGCGTTTAATCTTATGGACTTCAGGGTCATAACCTTGAATAGTCTTTATACCAGCTACGAGATCTGGTACGACAGCCAGGGTATTTAGAGAACCCTCAATAACAACATGAAGATTCATCTTGCGGAACTCCGGGGGAGGGGGAGCGAGTGCACCAGGAGGAACAATATGAAGGTTCAGCTTTCTAAATTCTTCGACAAGCGAGGGATGAACTTTGTGAACTTGGAGGTGATTGCAGTAAGACTTGCGGCTCAAGGCATCAACCATTACATTAGCCTTGCCGGGGGTATAGGATATACCCACGTCAAAGTCTGCAATAGTCTCCATCCATCTCTGCTGACGGAGGTTCAGATCTGGCTGAGTAAACATATACTTCAGACTTTGGTGGTCGGTGAAGATTTCGCAATGATTACCGAGAAGGTAATGTCGCCACTGCTTCAGTGCATGAATGACAGCAGCAAGCTCGAGGTCATGAACTGGGTAGTTTTCTTCATGAGGGCGCAGTTGACGAGAGGCATAAGCAATCACTCTGCGCTCTTGCATTAGGACACAGCCTAATCCTTGATGGGAAGCGTTGCAGTAAATGACGAAGTCCTTCTTAGTATCAGGTGGAGCAAGCACTGGGGCAGAAGTCAACTTGTCTTTTTAGCGCCTGGAAACTTTCCTGACACTTGTATGTCCATTCGAACTTGACACCCTTATGCAACAGATTAGTCAGAGGCCTGGCAATATTGGAGAAGTTCTCGACGAATCGACGACAATAGCTGGCGAGACCGAGAAAACTTTGGACTTGCTTGACATTCTTCGGAGGAGTCCTATCGAGAATAGCCTGAACTCATTCAGGGTTGATGGCAATACCATCCTTGGAGATGAAATGCCCAAGATAGGTTACTTCAGGGAGCCAGAATTCACACTTGGAATACTTAGCATATAGTTGGTGCTCTCAAAGCTTTTCCAGCACAAGACGAAGATGTTACGCATGTTCTTCTTTGTTATTGGAAAATACAAGGATATCATCCAGATAAACCACGACAAACTTGTCAAGGTAATCCATGAATATATAGTTCATCAGACGAGAGAAGGTGGCTGGAGCATTCGTTAAGCCGAATGACATGACGGTGTACTTGTAAGACCCATACCAAGTCACGAAGGCGGTCTTTGGGATATCCTCTTCAGGAACATGGATCTGGTGGTAACCCAACCTCAAGTCGAGTTTGGAGAACACTGATGAGCCAGCCAGTTGATCATAAAGATCATTGATCCGAGGAATAGGATCTTTATTCTGAATGGTAGCTTGTTTATAGGACGGTAGTCTTGGACTAATCGGTTTGTCCCATCCTTCTTCTTAACAAAGAGAGAAGGTGCTCCCCAAGGAGAGCAACTTGGGAGAATGAAATCTTTGACAAGAGATTTGTCGATTTCCTCTTTAAGCTCAATAAGTTCATGTGGCAGCATCTTGTAGGGTCATTTGGCTATAGGGGTGGTGTCGAGTTTCAAGTCGATGATGAATTCGACAGCCCTAGCAAGAGGAATCCTTGGAAGTTCTTTTGGGAAGACGTCTTGGAATTCACAAATGACGGGAATGTTTTCAATTCCCTCGAGTGGTGCAGTGTTCAATGCATTCAAGGCATAAAGCCGTGCCTCAACGTTCTGAACTAGATGAGCTTGGTAAGCAATTATTTCATCAGAAGGTTGTAGAAGATGGACAACCTTAGTGGCACAAACTATAGAAGCAGTATGCGCTTTCAACCAATCCATTCCCAGAATGAGGTCGATGCTACAGGACTTCAGTACGATGGGAGAGGCAAGGAATTCTAGTCCTTCAATTTCAACGGGAACGTTGTGACTAACCATAGAGGTTTGACACTGGCCCGCAGGAGTGTGTACCACAATCGCAGTGTTCATCTCTTCGTATTTAATGCCATGCATGAATGCAAACTCAGCTGATATGAATGAATGCGATGCTCTTGTATCAAATAAAATAGATGCTGGTACTGAATTTATGAGGAGTGTACCCATCACGGTAGCAGGCTGGTCTAGAACTTTATTGAGATCGATGTGGTTGGCATGAACACGACCATAAGACTTGGCATTGTTGTTGCGAGGTTGGTTTCTTCCACGGCCAGCTGTGGGAAGGGCCAGTTGATTCTGATTCTGATTGTAGTCTCTGGCACGGTGACCTGGTTGACCACACTTGTAGCAGAGACCATTATTGGGAGTGGGAACATGATCTTGGGGTGGTGGAGCTGGAAGCCTTGGCTGCCTAGTTTGTGGGGGAGGCAGACGTGGTACAGCATAGGACTACCTTGGAGCAGGTGCAGTTGGCTGGTACATGTTGTTGGGAATCCATATCCTACGCTTCTGCGAGGACGGGCCCGAAGATGAACCCGTGTCATGGTTGCGCTTGTGAGAGCTCTGGTGTTCCTGCAGACCAGTTTTGACATTGATGGCCTTGTTCACCAGGGTGGCAAAATCAGCAAAGTCATGCACTAGAAGTGTGAGCTTGATGTCAGCTTGAAGGCCATCATGGAACTTCTCATGTCTGCGTGCATCAGTTGCAATGTCCTCTTCAGCATAGCGGGACAAGTCCAGAAACTCCCGCTGATAAGTTTCAACAGTTTTGTTGCCTTGGGTGAGGTTGGGAACTCACTCTTCTTACGGTCCATGACTCCCTAAGGAATGAAGCGAGCATGGAAAGCAGCTTGGAAGTCTGACTAGGTGACGATTGTTCCAACCGGCAGAGTATGCCTGTGGCTGTCCCACCATTGAGCAGCGGGTCCTTTCAGGAAGAAGGAAGCAAAGGTGACATAGCTGGCAGGGGCTACATCAGCCGACTCCATCTCA
Organism: Triticum aestivum; assembly: GCF_018294505.1. Lineage (NCBI taxonomy): Eukaryota > Viridiplantae > Streptophyta > Magnoliopsida > Poales > Poaceae > Triticum > Triticum aestivum. The sequence goes on from NC_057806.1 coordinate 1,879,649, forward strand.
TAGGTGATGTCACGGAGCCAGTCATCAGCTTCCAGAGGCTCAGTTGAGCTGCGGTACATGGTTGGGTTGAGACGCATGAAATCATGCAGAGTCACTTGGGTTGGCTGCTGGTTCATATTGGGGCGAGGAAACTGAGCCATAATATTCTCCATAAACTGGCGATTCAGCTCAAACTGTTGCATCATCCCAGCCATGTACTCAGGCGGGGGTGGGGGAGGGTTACCACGACCACGACCACCTGGTCTAACCATCCTGCTAATATATACAGGGGTAGTTCAGCATTGAGAATTTGCAAGGGCAAAAATCATTCATGATGAAACATGCATAATGAAAGGAACACGATAGATACTACTTAGCAGTTGGCATAGCTTACAAAAGAGATCATGCATAGAGTTCGATACACAGAGTTCAGTACACAGACTAAGAACATCATAGGCGGCACGCAGGCTCGCGGCGAATGCATCTAACACTAATAAGCAAGCCTAGATCAGTCCCAGGAGGAACTGTGGAGGTAGGTGTAGCCTGACAGCTGGTAGTGACGCGAAGGGAAGACCTCCACGCGAGTAGCCTGGGGTCCGCGGATACTCTGGTGCGGAACTCGATGCGCAGGTGGAAGGAGAGGGCCAAGTGCGGGAGAGTAGCCTCCCACATTTGGCCAGCCGACGCCCTGGGGCATCATGGTCCTGGCAGGGTAGGTCGCAGAACATGACAGATCACCAGATCGAACATAGGGGTGCAACAGCATCAGAGCACGATACAGGTGCTGGCGGGTGGTGTACAACTCGTGGAGAAGAGCTCGGTTAGCTCTATCCAGCCCATCAGCATGCAGAACCAGGTTCTGATGGTAGAAGGGCTCTCGGGTGACAGTGGAGTAGGCAGCAGTGTAGTATCCCTCCGTACCAACATCGGATGCGATAGCAATGTGCCTGAAGGGGGAGGTGTCCAACTCCTGATACTCTCCACGAAGACGTGTCAGAGCAGCATAAGCAGCATCGTGGACCGCCATGGTTATAGTCACTCGAACACCATGAGCAGTGTGCAACACGGTAGTGGAGTCATACTCCCGAGAGTACAGGTGGACGATGGCACGGTACTGCTCCTGGTTGAAGTCCTGGTACTCCTCATAGACGGTGTACTCAGGGTGCCAGCGATAACCCAGATAGGTCATCATCTCAACCAACATAGCAGGTGATTCTGAGGCACCAATGGTCGTCGTGTGGCACATGACCTGTCTCGTGGGTTCCATCTGAAAACAAAGATGTTTCAAAGGAGTCAACTGGTAGTGTGGATAATGTTCAATATACTACTCTAAATAATAGCTAGGGCTTATCAAACTTCGGGGTGAACATGGTCACGGGATCCTAATGTTAAAGTTAGTAAAATCATTTAACCCGAGTAGAAGAGAGTTTAGAGTCCCAGAGTAAGGATCGAGGAGTAAAAGATACTAATACCACCCAGATGGCGACGTGGCCCCGTAAGGCACACAACCATGTTAGTAAAAGTTTTTGTAATGTCTATACTTGACTTCGGCCAAGGAGTGTGGAACGGGGATTCCTACAGGCAGTCGGCTCTAATACCAACTTGTGACGCCCCCGATTCAATCGTACACTAATCATACACGCAAACGTGTATGATCAAGATCAGGGACTCACGGGAAGATATCACAACACAACTCTACAGATAAAATAAGTCATACAAGCATCATATTACAAGCCAGGGGGCCTTGAGGGCTCGAATACAAGAGCCCGACCATAGACGAGTCAGCGGAAGCAACAATATCTGAGTACAGACATAAGTTTAAACAAGTTTGCCTTAAGAAGGCTAGCACAAACTGGGATACAGATCAAAAGAGGCACAGGCCTCCTGCCTGGGATCCTCCTAAACTACTCCTGGTCGTCATCAGCAGGCTGCACGTAGTAGTAGGCACCTCCCGAGTAGTAGTAGTCATCATCGACAGTGGCGTCTGGCTCCTGGGCTCCATCGTCTGGTCGCAGCAATCGGGTATAGAAAGGGGGAAAAGAGGGAGCAAAGCAACCGTGAGTACTCATCTAAAGTACTCGCAAGCAAGGAGCTACACTACAAATGTATGCATTGGTATCAAATGGAATAAGGTATCATATGTGGACTGAACTGCAGAATGCCAGAATAAGAGGGGGATAGCTAGTCCTTTCGAAGACTACGCTTCGGGTAACCTCCATCTTGCAGCAGAAGAAGAGAGTAGATAGTAAGTTCACCTAGTAGCATCGTGTAGCATAATCCTAACCGATGATCCTCCCCTCGTCGCCCTGTGAGAGAGCGATCACCGGTTGTATCTGGCACTTGGAAGGGTGTGTTTTAAATAAGTATCCGGTTCTAGTTGTCATAAGGTCAAGGTACAACTCCAAGTCATCCTGTTACCGAAGATCACGGCTATTCGAATAGATTAACTTCCCTGCAGGGGTGCACCATATTTCCCAACACGCTCGATCCCCTTTGTCCGGACACTCTTTTCTGGGTCATGCCCGACCTCGGAACATCAACACGTCGCAGCCCTACCTAGGCACAACAAAGAGGTCAGCACGCCGGTCTAAATCCTATGGCGCAGGGGTCTGGGCCATCGCCCGTTGCACACCTGCATGTTGCGAACGCGGCCGAAAGCAGAACTAGCCCCCTTAATACAAGAGCAGGATTATGGTCCAATCCGGCGCGCGCCGCTCAGTCGCTGACGTCACGAAGGCTTCGGCTGATACCACGACGTCGAGTGCCCATAACTGTCCCCGCGTAGATGGTTAGTGCGTATAGGCCAGTAGCCAGACTCAGATCAAATACCAAGATCTCGTTAAATGTGTTATCTTGAAATAACCGCGAACGCCGACCAGGGCCAGGCCCACCTCTCTCCTAGGTGGTCTCAACCTGCCCTGTCTCTTCGCCACAAAGATCCACAAAGAGGGCTGTCGGGAAAGTATGTCCTTCCAGCCCCCAATTCATGAATCAACTGCGGGTACTCCTCGAGCCGACTCGTCTTTTGTCATCACATGTATCATGTATAAAGTATATAGTATATACCCGTGATCACCTCCCGAGTGATCACGGCCCGATAGTATAGCATGGCAGACGGACAAGAATGTAGGGCCACTGATGATAAACTAGCATCCTATACTAAGCATTATGATTGTAGGTAAGGTATCAACAGCTGGAGCAACAATGACAGGCTATGCATCAGAATAGGAATAACAGAAAGAATTAACATGCTACACTACTATAATAGGCGATATCTGGTGATCCAAGGGGGCCTTGCCTGGTTGCTCTGGCAAGAGAGAGGGGTCGTCAACACCGTAGTCGTACTGGGTAGGAGCGGCGCCGGTCTCGGTGTCTAGCGAGAGAAGAGGGGGAAGAAACAATAAATATAATGCAAACAAATGCATGACGATGCATGACATGACAAAGCGTGAAGTCAGGTGTGCCCTAACATGGTATGAGGTGGTACCGGTGAAGGGGGAAAACATCCAGGAAAATATTCTCGATGTTTCATGTTTTCGGACGGATGAACCAGAGGGGGAAAGTTGCGTGTTTGCTATGCTAGGGATGCGTGGCGGACGAACGGGCTGCGTATCCGGATTCGTCTCGTCGTTCTGAGCAACTTTCATGTAAAAAGTTTTTTCATCCAAGCTACGTTTATTTTATATTAATTTTAGAAGATTTAAATCATTTTTAGGATTTATTTAATTAATTAAATCAACATTATCCAAAATAGTGTTTGCTGACGTCAGCATGACATCAGCAGTTGACCTGGTCAACCTGACAGGTGGGTCCCACCTGTCAGTGACACATTTAATTATCCAGTTTAATTAACCTAATCAGGATTAATTAGGGGAGTGGGCCCCGCTGTCATTGACTAGTTAATTAACTAACAATACTTAGTTTAATTAGTTATCTGGTTAATCTTAATCATGATTAATTAGTTCAATTAATTGTTTAGTTTAATTAATCAAGATTAATTAAGTTAATTAATTAACTAATTAATTAATTAATTAATTATTCATTTTTAAACCTTTTTCACATTTTCGTTCTGGGGGCAGGGCCCACTTGTCATTGGCCCTAGGGGCTTAGCGGATCTGGCTAACGGGCGCCAGGAGCGGGCGTTGCGGAGCCCGACTGGGCGTTCACCCAGATCGCCGGGGCGAGGAGGTCCGTGGCAGTTTGCAGGCGCGGGTGTCGGCGAGGCCACGGCGGCGCGGGGCCGTGGCGAAGCGGGCGGCCATCGCGGGTGGACATCGGGGCCATGGAGGGGTGCGGCCGGACCACCACGGGGCGAGGAGGGAGCGGCACGGCGGCATGCAGCAGTCGGCAGCAGGGGACGAGGGGGCGCGGCCAGAGCAGTGGGGGCGAGGCATAGGTGAGCGGCGGGGGGAGGCAGCAGGCGGGGCGGTGCAGGCGGTCGCCACGGCGAGCAGCGAGCGGCGGACACGGGCGGGCGAGCGCGCGCTGGTCGGGCAGTGAGCGCGTGCGCGCAGGGGGCAAGCACGGCCAGGGCACGGCCTGGCCGCGTCGAGCGCTGGGAAGGGGAGGGAGTGGCTGCAGGCACCAGGCGGACAGGACTGGCGTGGCAATCGTAGGAGCAGGCGAAGGGGCGAGCGGGGCGGCAGTACTGACGACAGGGGAGAAGGCGCGACGTGGGGTGTCGCGGCGTGAGGCGAGGTCGAGCGCGGCCCGGGCGCAGCCAGCAGGGGCCGCGGCGGGCGCGGCACGTGCGACAGCGCGGACGGCGCGGGCACGGCACGACGAGCGGGCGAGGGAGAGGGGCGAGGCCTCACAGGGGTTCGCAGGGTCCATGGTAGCGGGGGTCGAGGGGGGCGATGGGGACGACGGGCGGAGCGGATGCAGGTCAGCGAGGGAGCGCCGGCGATGGGCGTCGGGCGCGCGGGGTCGAGGGCGAGGGGATCGGGATCCCGATCCAGATGCAGCGGGGGGAAGAGGAGTGGTGCGAGAGTGGGATGTGTCGGTTAGGGTTACAGGGGGAGTGGGGATAAGGGGAGAGTGGAGGGGCCGGCTGGGCCAAATGGGTCAGCCAGCTGGGCCTTCTGGCCCAGTTGGCCAGGGGGGCCTTTTCTTTGTTTTTATTTTTTTGTTTAGTTTTTTCTCTTTTGTATTTTCCTTTCTTTTATTTATTTACTTTTCTGTTTTAAATCATTTTAAAGTATTTAGGCCTTTTATAAAAATGTGTTTACTACACCATAAATTCCCGGGCATTTATTTACACACACCAAACATTTTTGTTTTAATTTTTGAGAACTTTTATTATTTAACTTTATTTTAAATTTGAATTTGAATCGGTTTTGAACTAGCGATAGGTTAGCAACAGTAACCGTGGCGACATGGCATCATTATCGCGGGATTACTGTAGCATGATTATCCGGGCGTTACACCTAGATCTGTAGTTCCGCTGCCAGAAGCCTCCGTAACCACCGAAAACCAATCTAGACCCATTCTGGCACCCTGCCAGAGGGAGAATCCCTCTCCGGTGGCCATCTTCATCATCCTGGCGCTCTCCATGACAAGGAGGGAGTAGTCCACCCTCGGGGCTGAGGGTATGTACCAGTAGCTATGTGTTTGATATCTCTCTCTCTCATGTTCTTGAGTTGCCACGATCTTGATGTATCGCGAGCATTGCCTTTGAAGTTATGATGTTTCTCCCCCTCTACTCTCTTGTAATGGACTGAGTTTTCCCTTTGAAGTTATCTTATCGGATTGAGTGTATAAGGATTTGAGAACACTTGATGTATGTCTTGCACGTGCTTATCTGTGGTGACAATGGGATATCATGTGATCCACTTGATGTATGTTTTGGTGATCAACTTGCGAGTTCCGTGACCTCGTGAACTTATGCATAGGGGTTGGCACACATTTTCGTCTTGACTCTCCGGTAGAAACTTTGGGGCACTCTTTGAAGTTCTTTGTGTTGGTTGAATAGATGAATCTGAGATTGTGTGATGCATATCGTATAATCATACCCACGGATACTTGAGGTGACATTGGAGTATCTAGGTGACATTAGGGTTTTGGTTGATTTGTGTCTTAAGGTGTTATTCTAGTACGAAATCTATGATAGATTGAAGGGAAATAATAGCTTCATGTTATTTTACTATGGACTCTTGAATAGATCGATCAGAAAGAATAACTTTGAGGTGGTTTCGTACCCTACAATAATCTCTTCGTTTGTTCTCCGCTATTAGTTACTTTGTAGTGACTCTTTGTTGCATGTTGAGGGATAGTTATATGATCCAATTATGTTATTATTGTTGAGAGAACTTGCACTAGTGAAAGTATGAACCCTAGGCCTGGTTTCCACGCATTGTAATACCGTCTACGCTCACTTTTATCATTAGTTACCTTGTTGTTTTTATATTTTCAGAGTACAAAAACCATTATCTACTATCCATATTGCACTTGTATCACCATCTCTTCACCGAACTAGTGCACCTATACAATTTACCATTGTATGGGTGTGTTGGGGACACAAGAGACTCTTTGTTATTTGGTTGCAGGGTTGTTTGAGAGAGACCATCTTCATCCTACGCCTCCCACGGACTGATAAACCTTAGGTCATCCACTTGAGGGAAATTTGCTACTGTCCTACAAACCTCTGTACTTGGAGGCTCAATAACGTCTACAAGAAGGTTGTGAAGTAGACATCTGGCTCTTTTCTGGCGACGTTGCTGGGGAGGTTAGCACTTGAAGGTATATCTTTAGATCTTGCAATGGAATCTTTTAGTTTCTTGTTTTATCACTAGTTTAATTTATAAAAGAAAACTACAAAAATTGGAATTGAGGGTACCTCATATGATTCATCTTTTTTAATATCTTTCATGAAAATAAGGATTCCGATAATTGTGCCAAATTGCTAGAGGAAGAATGCATTAGAATGTTTGGCACTAAATCTTTGAATGATGAGCATGATTGCAATGTTGTTAGTATGAATTCCTTGAATATCCATGGTACTAATGATGATTACACTAGTCATGATGAAAATGTCTCTTATAAGCATGTCAATTTTTGTGGTGTGCATAGAGTTTGCAAGTACACACCAAATAGGGAAGATAGATTTTGCAAAAGGCATAAGTATTTAGAAACTAAATGGTTGTAAGAAAGGCTAGATGCTTGTGCTGAAGATTTAAAATTTCTTTGCCATCCTTGTGAACTTTGCAATGAACGTGATCATTTAAATATCCAATGCAAATTGTTTCATGATCAAATCATGTCCAAAAATTGTGATGAATTGATTTCCCTTGCACATCATAGCGAACTTCGTTTGCTTTTGGGTTATGAAGAAATGAAACGTATAACTAAGGATATTCCAGAATTTGCCCTTGATAAAGTTCTTGATTTTGATCTAGAGGAAATTTATGTGTATTGTGAAGTGAATTGCATTGAGAATCCTTATATTGAAAATTACATAAAATTTAGAAAACAAATAGAATATGAAGTGAATACTAATGAAATGGAAGAGATTTCCCAATACCCTACTATTATTTCTTATGATGAATCAGGTAACAAGGAGGAGACTTCTATTCAACCAATCTCATTAATAAGGAGCTCCAAAAAGAGGGATAAACCCATACTTAATGTGTAGAAGAAAAAGAAAAGACGGAGAAGTAAAAGTAAAGAGGTATCCCTCCCAAATGGTGTTGCTCCTATCACTCATTGTTATGATGATAATTGTTATACTATTGGTGCTATCCATACTGTTAACGATGGGAGTGATTATGCTTATGATACTAAAAGGCCCAAGCTTGGGGATGCTATGTTTGATGAAGATGACATGTTTGAGAATTTATTTGCTGAAATTAATGTTTGTCCCAAGCTTTGGGATGCTATGTTTTATGAAGATGATATGTTTAACCTCCCATGTTTTGATATGCAAATTTATTATGATGATAGCATGCCTCCTATTTATGATGGTTATATTGATGAAAGTGGGTTTGGAAGAGTGTCAACTTTAGGAAGTAATGATCCCACTATTTTGGAGGGTGTTGAATCTTATTTTGACAACTATGAAAGTTGATTTGGAGAGGTCATGACTTTATTTAGTAATGATTCCACTATCTTGGAAGAGGTTTCAATTGATTATGATGAGAACAAAGTTGCTACTTATGATGATTATTGTGATGACACTTATGCTATAAAAAGTAGTGATGATTATATTTATAAAACATGTCATGATTATGATTACCCTCTTTCTGAACATTACTCTTTTAATGTGGAAACAATTTATAGTATTCGAGTTTCTTATGATACTCCCACTATTCCGATTGAGAAGAATCTTGCTTATGTGGAGAGTAGTAAATTTTCTATGCTTGTAGATCATGAAAATAATGCTTTATGTGATAGTTATATTGTTGAATTCATTCATGATGCTACTGAAAATTATTATGAGGGAGGAACATATGCTTGTAGGAATTGCAATAATATCAAGTTTCCTCCCTATGTGTTGAAAATCTTGAAGATTTGCTTGTTCTACCTTCCTATGCAAGTTGGTTATTGTTCCCACAAGTTGTTTGCTCAGAAAATCCCTATGAATAAGAAGTGGATTAGACATAAATGTGCTAGTAATATTCCTCACGATGCTCTCTTTATGTCACAATTCTCATCTTTTATGTGAGCGTCATTGAAATCATCATGCCTAGCTAGGGGCGTTAAACGATAGCGCTTGTTGGGAGGCAACCCATTTTTTTTTGTTCCTTGATTTTTGTTCCTGTTTAGCAATAAATAATTCATATAGCCTCTGTTTAGATGTGATTTTATGTTTTAATTAGTGTTTGTGCCAAGTAGAACCTTTGGGAAGACTTGGGGAAAGTCTTTGCGATCTTGCTGTAAAAAAACAGAAACTTTAGCGCTCACAAGATTTGCTGCCATTTTTGACTGGAGAGTGATACTTAGTTAATTATTTTTGCAGATGATTAATAGATAAATTCCTCACGTCCAGAAATTTATTTTAGAATTTTTGGGGTTCCAGAAGTATACGTTTGATCCAGATTACTACAGACTGTTCTGTTTTTGACATATTCTGTTTTCTATGTGTTGTTTGCTTATTTTGATGAATCTATGAGTAGTATCGGAGGGTATGAACCATAGACAAATTGGAATACAGTATATATTACACCAATATGAATTTAGAATGAGTTCACAACAGTACCTAAGTGGTGACTTATTTTCTTATACTAACGGAGCTTACGAGTTTTCTGTTAAGTTTTGCGTTGTGAAGTTTTCAAGTTTTGGGTAAAGATTCGATGGACTATCGAATAAGGAGTGGCAAGAGCCTAAGCTTGGAGATTCCCAAGGCAACCCAAGGTAATATTCAAGGACAACCAAGAGCCTCAGCTTGGGGATGCCCCGGAAGGCATCCCCTCTTTCGTCTTCGTTCATCGGTAACATTCCTTGGAGCTATATTTTTATTCACCACATGATATGTGTTTTATTTGGAGCGTCATTTTATTTTGTTTTGTTTTTCTTGCTGTTTGAATAAAATACCAAGATCTGAAATTCTTAAATGTTAGAGAGTCTTCACATAGTTGCTTAATTATTCGACTACTCATTGAGCTTCACTTATATTTTTCGGAGTAGTTTGTCATTTGCTCTAGTGCTTCACTTATATCTTCTTAGAGCATGGCGGTGGTTTTATTTTATAGAAATAGATGAACACTCGTTCTTCACTTATATTATTTTGAGATTATTTAGAACAGCATGGTAGTTTGCTTTGGTTATGAAACTAGTCCTAATATGATGGGCATCCAAGATGGGTATAATAAAAACTTTCATATAAAGTGCATTGAAAACTATGTGAAGTTTGATTCCTTATGATTGTTTTGAGATATGAAGATGGTGATATTAGAGTCATGCTAGTTGAGTAGTTGTGAATTTGAGAGAAACTTGTGTTAAAGTTTGTGATTCTCGTAGCATGCACGTATGGTGAACCGTTATGTGATGAAGTCGGAGCATGATTTATTTTTTGATTGTCTTCCTTATGAGTGGCGGTCAGGGACGAGTGATGGTCTTTTCCTACCAATCTATCCCCCTGGGAGCATGCGCATAGTACTATGTTTTGATAACTAATAGATTTTTGCAATAAGTATGTGAGTTCTTTATGACTAATTTTGAGTCCATGGATTATACGCACTCTCACCCTTCCACCATTGCTAGCCTCTCTTGTGACGCGCAACTTTCACCGGTGCCATAAAGCCACCATTTACCTTCCTCAAAACAGCCACCATACCTACCTATTATGGCATTTCCATAGCCATTTTGAGATATATTGCGATGTAACTTTCCAGTTCTGTTTATTATGACACGCTCCATCATTGTCATATTCCTTTGCATGATCATGTAGTTGACATCGTATTTGTGGCAAAGCCACCGTTCATAATTCTTTCATACATGTCACTCATGAGTCATTGCACATCCCGGTACACCGCCGGAGGCATTCATATAGATTCATATTTTGTTCTAAGTATCGAGTTGTAATTCTTGAGTTGTAAGTAAATAAAAGTGTGATGATCATCATTATTAGAGGATTGTCCCATGTGAGGAAAGGATGATGGAGACTATGATTCCCCCACAAGTCGGGATGAGACTACGGACAAAAAATTAAAAAAAAAAGAGAAAAAAGAAGCCATAAAAAAGGAGAAGGCCCAAAAACAAAAAAAACAAAAAAATGAGTGAAAAAGAGAGAAGGGGCAATGCTACTATCCTTTTACCACACTTGTGCTTCAAAGTAGCACCATGATCTTCATGATAGAGAATCGCCTATGTTGTTACTTTCATATACTAGTGGGAATCTTTCATTATAGAACTTGGCTTGTATATTCCAATGATGGGCTTCCTCAAAATGCCCTAGGTCTTCGTGAGCAAGCGAGTTGGATGCACACCCACTTAGTTTCTTTTTGAGCTTTCATACACTTATAGATCTAGTGCATCCATTGCATGGCAATCCCTACTCACTCACATTGATCTCTATTGATGGGCATCTCCATAGCCCATTGATACGCCTAGTTGATGTGAGACTATCTTCTCCTTTTTGTTTTCTCCACAACCACCATTCTATTCCACCTATAGTGCTATGTCCATGGCTCACGCTCATGTATTGCGTGAAGATTGAAAAAATTTGAGAACATCAAAAGTATGAAACAATTGCTTGGATTGTCATCGGGGTTGTGCATGATTAAAATACTTTGTGTGGTGAAGATAGAGCATAGCCAGACTATATGATTTTGCAGGGATAACTTTCTTTGGCCATGTTATTTTGAGAAGACACGATTACTTTGTTAGTATGCTTGAAGTATTATTATTTTTATGTCAATATTAAACTTTTGTCTTGAATCTTTCGGATCTGAATATTCTTGCCACAATAAAGAGAATTACATGGATAAATATGTTAGGTAGCATTCCACATCAAAAATTCTATTTTTATCATTTACCTACTCGAGGACGAGCAGGAATTAAGATTGGGGATGCTTGATACGTCTCCAACGTATCTATAATTTTAGATTGTTCCATGCTATTATATTATCAACCTTGGATGTTTTATATGCATTTATATGCTATTTTATATGATTTTTGGGACTAACCTACTAACCTAGAGCCCAGTGCCAGTTTTTGTTTTTTCCTTGTTTTTGAGTATCGCAGAAAAGGAAAACCAAATGGAGTCTAATTGACCTGAAACTTCACGGAACTTATTTTTGGACCAGAAGAAGGACACGGAGTAAAAGAGTTGGGCCAGAAGAGTCCCGAGCTGCCCACAAGGGTGGGGGGCGCGCCCACCCCCCTGGGCGCGCCTCCCTGCCTCGTGGACAGCCCGGAGATCCCCCTGCCTTGTTCCCAACTCCAACACCTCTTATATAACCAAAACCTTCCAGAAAGAAACCTAGATCGCGAGTTCCGCCGCCAGAAGCCTCCGTAGCCACCGAAAACCAATCAAGACTCATTCCAGTACCCTGCCAGAGGGGGGGCATCCCTCTCCGGTGGCCATCTTCATCATCCTGGCGCTCTCCATGACGAGGAGGGAGTAGTCCACCCTCGGGGCTGAGGGTATGTACCAGTACCTATGTGTTTGATCTCTCTATCTCTCTCTCGTGTTCTTGAGTTGCCACGATCTTGATGTATCGCGAGCTTTGCTATTATATTTGGATCTTATGATGTTTCTCCCCCTCTACTCTCTTGTAATGGATTGAGTTTTTCCTTTGAAGTTATCTTAACGAATTGAGTATTTAAGGATTTGAGAACACTTGATGTATGTCTTGCACGTGCTTATCTGTGGTGACAATGGGATATCATGTGATCCACTTGATGTATGTTTTGGTGATCAACTTGCGAGTTCTGTGACCTCGTGAACTTATGCATAGGGGTTGGCACACATTTTTGTCTTGACTCTCCGGTAGAAACTTTGGGGCACTCTTTGAAGTTCTTTGTGTTGGTTGAATAGATGAATCTGAGATTGTGTGATGCATATAGTATAATCATACCCACGGATACTTGAGGTGACATTGGAGTATCTAGATGACATTAGGGTTTTGGTTGATTTGTGTCTTAAGGTGTTATTCTAGTATGAACTCTATGATATATTGAACGGAAATAATAGTTTCATGTTATTTTACTATGGACTCTTGAATAGATCGATCAGAAAGAATAACTTTGAGGTGGTTTCGTACCCTACAATAATCTCTTCGTTTGTTCTCCGCTATTAGTGACTTTGTACTGACTCTTTGTTGCATGTTGAGGGATAGTTATATGATCCAATTATGTTATTATTGTTGAGAGAACTTACACTAGTGAAATTATGAACCCCGGGCCTTGTTTCCAGGCATTGCAATACCGTTTACGCTCACTTTTACCATTAGTTACCTTGCTGTTTTATATTTTCAGATTACAAAAACCATTATCTACTATCCATATTGCACTTGTATCACCATCTCTTCGTCGAACTAGTGCACCTATACAATTTACCATTGTATTGGGTGTGTTGGGAACACAAGAGACTCTTTGTTATTTGGTTGCAGGGTTGTTTGAGAGAGACCATCTTCATCCTACGCCTCCCACGGATTGGTAAACCTTAGGTCATCCACTTGAGGGAAATTTGCTACTGTCCTACAAACCTCTGCACTTGGAGGCCCAACAACGTCTACAAGAAGAAGGTTGTGTAGTAGACATCACGTTGCGCTCGGTCTCGTAGCAGAAGATGTAGGGGCCCTTGAGAAGCTTGTCACCCTTGATCTCCCACACGCCGCCAACGCCCTTGTCTAGTCCTTGTTCTGCTTCAACTCCACCTCCTTCATGTTGTTTCATCCTTGTCATACATGATCTGCAATGTCGGCTTCTTCTCGTCACAGTCATTCTCCACTGTGAAGCTCATCGGCGGTGGCACGCACCACACCACGGACATGTCATCTCGTTTCAAGCCCTTGCCGAGGTGAACCCACTGGTGAAGACAGGTCAATAATCAGATTAGTGGTTTATGAGACAAGTCATTCTAAGTTCGAAATTACAATTAATGTGATGATGTCTGTGTGATATGTAAGGTTCTTACATACAAGCATGTGCTCTCTGTTGGGGAACGCAGTAATTTCAAAAAAATTCCTATGCACACGCAAGATCATGGTGATGCATACACTACAAAAAAATACAGTTCCGTGATGATACATGTTTGTCACAATAGGTCGCGTTTTTTGTCATGCATGTACATCCATGACAAATTTATGACAGAATCAAGATAGTCATACATGTGCTGTCGTAGAAGTGTTCCATAACATTACCAAAATTATCATCACGGAAGTGTCCACTTCCATGACGATAAATCGCGCGTCACAGAAGTGCTTTCGTCAAGGGTGACCAACACGTGGCATCCACCGTAACGGAACGCCGTTAAGCTATCGGGTCAGATTTTGGATCCGATAACCCGTTAACAGCCCTGGCCAATGGGAAATTTCCACGTGTAAAATTCTGATTGCCGAATGAAACACGTGTTGCCTCACCGTTGGGACAGATGTCATCCACTCATTGGACAGGAGGCGCCTATGATAGGTCGACACGTGGCATGGCCCAACAGTGGCCCATTCCGGTGAAAAAGGTCGGCCCAGTAAAAATTAGCATGTCGACCCATATAAGGCCTACTTGTGTCAGGTCCATTTAAGCCCACGACCCATACGAGATGTGCCAATTCGGCCCGTCAACGGCCCGTTAAAGATTTGACACCATTGCAGCCCATCGTCAGTTCGAGCCCGTTAACAGCCCGCTATATATTTGGGCTCAATATCGGCCCGATGAGATTTCGGCCTGTTAACGGCCCATTTAATGGATGGGCCAATTTTCAGGATGTACATCTTTCGGCCTTTTAGCGATCCATTTAAATCTTGGGCTAATTTCTGGCCCGGTGTGTCTTTCAGCCTGTTGACGGCCCATAAATCTGATGGGCCATTTGTAGTCAGACCTGAGTTTCGGCCTTTTAGCGGCCCATTTAAGTGTTGGGCCAATTTCTGGCCCGGTTTCACTTTCAGCCTATTGACGGCCCATAAATCAGTTGGGCCATTTGTAGTCGGACCTGAGTTTTGGCCTTTTAGCGACCCATTTAAGTGTTGGGCCAATTCTCAGCCATGTGTGCCTTTCGGCCTGTTAACGGACCATAAATGAGTTGGGCCATTTGTTGTCGGACCTTAGTTTTGGCCTTTTAACGGCCCATGCCCTTCATGGTCCAATACCAGCCTGGTTTCTCTTTCGGCCTGCTAAAGGCCCACAACACAGTTGGGACGTTCACAATACGACCTGACTTTCGGCCTCTTAGCGGCCCATGCTCTTCATGGTCCAGTACAAGCACGATGTCTCTTTCGGCCTGCTGAAGGCCTACAGTATAGTTGGGCCATATGTAGCCCAAACTTAGTAATGGCCTGTTAACAACCCGGGAGGTAAGAGGGCCGACCATTAACTTTCGGCCTAGTAACGTCCCATTAACTTAATGGTCCCACTAAAGTTCGTTCATGTCTTTAGGCCAAATTAGATAATTTGAGCCCATTACGACGAGCAATTATGCACAGGACCAAAACCGATCAAGCAAAGATACGGCATACAGGGAATAATGTTGCACATCCAGCATATATTAAAGGAAATTACATCCACTGGGAAATCAAAGATTGATGCCAGTGCAAATAAATGAGCAGAACCTAACCATCTACAACGTCACAATCTGCAACCTCAGCACAGATGACGCCCATAAGCATGTGGGAAAGTTCTTGCTGCTTTGCTACACTGTCTCTGAAAACATTGATCAGTTGTTGTGTCACACGACTCTGCACCTCTGATTCATCCACCATTTCCATCATTGCTTCAGCCATTAATTGGTTCACAAACATACATTTATTCCATTGCATTCGAGATAGAGGATACTGAACAGATTCAGATGGAGATTTTGGCAGGCTTGTATTATTGATAGTGGAGAGTGTCTCAACCACTGCATCATAACATAAATTAGGACGAGAACCAAACAGATTAATAATGAGTTATTGCCATATTACCTGGACTAGATTTACTGGAAAGAAACAATCGGGTTGCCTTGCTATTTTCAGAGTTTGTCTTCTTATCTTCAGCAGCCTGCACAAAATTAACACACTAGCATTGCTATCATTCGCCAAGTCAGATAATAGGAAAGCAACATTGACACAACGAACGTTTGGGCAACTAGCCTACACCAAATTAACACAATATGGCACAGCTATCATCAGCCTGGTAAGGTAATACGAAAGCAACATTGACACAATGAATGAATGGGCAACTAGAGAAGCACTACAATTCAGTAATGTGCGTGATATGAGATAGTACATTCATGCAGCTCGGTATGCAAAACTACCAGGCAGTTTTACTTACAAACAACATTGGCGCCTTTAACATTTTGCTACACCTAATTTTAGATCAGATAAAGGTTAGATTCACGCCGATTAACAAAATACATGTTGATGTAAAAATATAGTGATATACAACAGGTACTTACATCAACATTGGAGCACAGAGAATTCCTGCAAGATATTTTCCTCGAATACGATCCCAATGGAGGAAGTCTTGTATCGTTTAACCTTATTTTCTAAAAGAGAGATGGGTAAGAAACATGTAGCAAATATGATCAGAATGCTATAAAATTTCATGATGCGAGGATACGCACACGCTTCTTAGAATGGAGTTGACATTCTTTTGCTGGACTGGAGCGGACTAGTTCTTTGGCCACTGGAATCTGCTTATTATCAGTGGGAGTTGGGTTTCTCTGTGCTGGAGCAATATCTATGAAAAATGGAGTTCGTTTATTATCTCCTGGCGTTTGGATCTTTTGCAAAGACCTGATTTGTAACCCTTCAGATTCTAACATATCCGTCTTCCCCTAGCATGCCTTATATAGAAGAATGGTGATTCAGTTATAAAACATGCTACATCAGAGATGGAATAGGTACTGAAGAATAGAAAGGCATGACATATTGACATGTATTCCCTCCATCCGGAAATAAATGGATGGGTCTAGGCGTATTTCAGTTCTAGATACATCCAGTTTTATCCATTTCTGCGACATTTAATCTAGACGGAGGGAGTATGATGTAAGAGCTAGGGATACGACGGGACAACACAGTAAAAAAAACACTGAAAAACCCATTGCAGAACCAAAGTATTCAAACCCACTGATATGAGATAGTACACTCATGCAACTCAGGATGCAAAACTACTAGGCAGTTTTCCTTGCAAAAATCAACATTGTGGCCTTTAATCATACATTTTGCTACAACTAAATTTAGATCAGATAAAGGTTGGATTCACGCCGATTAACAAAATACATGCTGATGTAAAAATATAGTGATATACAATAGGTACTTACATCAACATTGGAGCACAGAGAATTCCTGCAAGAATCTTTCCTCATAAACGATACCATTGCAGAAATTCTTCTATCTGTTAAGCTTATTTTCTAAAAGAGAGATGTGTAAGAAACATGTAGAAAATATGATCAGCATGCCATAAAATTTCATGATGCAAGGATACGCACACGCTTCTTAGAATTGAGTTGACATATTTTTGCTGGAATGGAGCGGACTAGTTCTTTGGCCACTGGAATCTGCTTATTATCAGTAGGAGTTGGGTTTCTCTATGCTGGAGCAGTATCTATAAAAACTGGAGTTGGTTTATTATCTCCTGGCATTTGGATCTTTTGCAAAGGCCTTGTTTGTAACCCTTCAGATTCTAACATAGTCGTCTTCCCCTTGCATGCCTTGTATAGAAAAATGGTGCTTTAATTATAAAACATGCGATAGCAGAGAGATGGAATAGGTACTGAAGAATACAAAGGCGTGACATATTGACATGTATTCCCTCCATCCGGAAAAAAATGGATGGGTCTAGGCGTATTTTAGTTCTAGATACATCCTTTTTATCCATTTCGGCAACATGTAATCCGGACAGAGGGAGTATGGTGTAAGATCTAGGGATACGACAGGACAACACAGCAAAAAAACACTAGTTGAATGTAAAACTGTATGCTAGCAGAATATGTACAGAAATAACTAAGGCAACATACATGTGTGTGATTGGGAAAATAAGATGGCATTGCAACAGAGCACTAGAACAACACTTCAGGTAAAAAAACATGGTATGGTAGACAGATGAAGTACATACTGATGAATAACAATGCATAAGATATTCAGAAGCATGATGTCCAAATTAAGCAGATGGCATTGCGATAGAGTAGAATGACAGTACTTGAATTTGAAAACATGTTATCATGAATGGAATAGGTACTGAAAAACAAGAAGGCATGACATATTTACATGCATGATCATCATGCTAAGCACATGGCATTGCAACAGAGTAGATACACTCCAGGACATTATATGCATGTTGTACCCATATCACAGGCCAAGTTAGAGCAAGGACCTTGTGGGGTGAAGAGGATTCATCATCTTTCTGCAAGTCTTCTGAAGAACTGCCTTTACATGTTCCATCATATTGGGTATCATTGACATCAAGTTTATTGGCCTTTACATTGCTCCGTGAGGTTCTTGTGGATATTTCAGTGTGTGCAATTATATCTGACATGCATGCAAGACAACTAGTAGTTAGATTTATGTAATGAGTGCCTATAGGAAACGACATAAATAGTAGGACTGGGGTTAACTAGCAGCAACATGTCTCATAAACTAAAGGGAGAACATAGATGAAAGATACAGAATATGTATCATTTGTACTCAAGATTAACTAGATGGCATAGAAAAGTATTAAAGAACAACACAGGTAATACTAGAAGTGGTATAATACTATAATCACCAGCCTGTGGGATAGCATTGGCTGATGGATGATAACTATGGAACAATGTTACCTAAAGAACAAGTATCTTAGCTAAACTATGGAACAACGTTAACTCCTGAACAAGACCCGTAAGAGATCAGCATGAATATACAGTGAAATGTGATGATCTATTTTCCATGCTTAGATGAATAACAAAGCCATAAATGTTGCACACAAGTAAGATGAGGGTACAACCTATCTGGCTGCCATCCATAGGAGTGAGCATCATGTGCTGACTTGTCGATGGCCCTGTAGTTGTTGTGACTGTCCATGGCGGGCACGCGCATTCGATGCAGGGAACTGTTGAGTGGGGACTATAGCTCCCTTCTGGTGTATGCTTCCCTTGTTGGAGCAGCTGCGGAGAGTCGGAAGACGGTGTGTCTAAAGATGCAGATAACGCATAATGTTAAGAACGACATATCTCTTTGATCTGAAGAAATACACTAAGAGATCAACAGCAAGGTACGAGAGTGGTCACACATCCGTTGATGAAGACTAAATTCGGGTCACACAATTTTATTTTATTTTGGTACTGTCCGATCTACGCCGGATGGATGGCCGTCTTGTGCCACCCGGCTAACACTATTCAGAATCTTCCCCGAAGAGCCAGCGACCAACGGCAGAGCAGCCTGCCTCCGCCGTTCGTAGCCCGGCCAAAACCCGCTCCCCGCCCCACCGCACTACCGTGGTTGCGCCGCCCCCGGGAGAATCCACAAAGACTCCCCGTCATCCAGATCCAGCGGTGGCAGTACCTTCAACCCACGCAACTCTAAAAGATAGACATCTAAGCGCTGCTTCTGTGGCGAACTTGCGGCCACGTACCCTTACATTAGACACCAGCCAACCGGCATCCTAGGAGCTCCGCCGCCTCGAGGGGTGCTGCTTCCCATTGGGAATCGATTGGCCCAGAATAAAAATTTAGACAACTGACGCCTAAATAAAGTGACTTGAGATGAGGGTGCGACCTATCTGGCGACATGGTGAAGTAGGAAGGTCCAGCTGCCGAGTCGGTGAGGCCAGCGCGGTTGCGGTGGCAACCGGCGGCAGGGAAAGAGCGATGTCGCGACGGTCGACGTCTACGCGGAAGCAGCGCCAGGACTCTGGATGGATCTGAAGTTGGAGCCACTCCGGCGCTGTGAAAATGGCGGGGGTGAATCGGCTCCGGTATGGTTCACGCATCCGTCGTCGAGGCAGCACCAGCAGCATGGAGTAAGAGGCACACGGCCCAGTGCACGATGGCAAATGGACAGCGACTCCGGCATTAGGGAGGAGGGCGGCTGTGAAATTGGTGCGGTGGGGGCTCCATGGAGGTGGGGCTGAGGTTTCGCGGCTCGGGAGAAGGGAGCTTCCTGGGGAGAAGGTGATTTGGCGCCCACGAGGTATGAATGGGGGCGGGCGGGCGGGAATTGGGAGGGGAGTGGAACCATGTCTTACGGACGCATTTGTCTGAAATGTGAGGGGGAGTTACAGTTCTACCCTTGCCTATAGGCTTCTCGGCTTGGGTCTGTGTACTGAGGGTCGGGGATAGTAGAGAACCTTTGCTTCTCCACAAATAGTGGGTGGGAGCGATTTTGGGCGAGGAGGGCATGTTTTGAACTATAGTGGGCGCGAGCGATTTCGGGCGAGGAGAGTGTGTTTTGAAATAGTTGTCGCGAGATATTTCGGTTGAGGAGAGCGTGTTTTGCCGACCATGGTTTATGAATTATTCGGCACATGTCATTTCGGCCGAGGAGAAGGCGCGCTTGGATGAAGTTACGAACCTACCCTCGATGTACAAAGGGCCAATTGATACGTGTCCCTGCTACATCTTGAGCTTGCGTTGGTTTTCCCCGAAGAGGAAGGGATGATGCAACAGAGTAGCGTAAGTATTTCCCTTAGTTTTTGAGAACCAAGGTATCAATCCAGTAGGAGGCCACGCTCAAGTCCCTCGTACCTGCACAACACGATAGCTACTCGCAACCAACGCGACTAGGGATTGTCAAGCCCTTCATGGTCACTTACGAGAGTGAGATCTGATAGATAGAATATTTTTGGTATTTTTGATATAAAGATGCAAAGTATAAAGTAAAGGCAAAGTAAATAGCAAAACAATATAAAAGTGATGGAGATTGATATGATGAGAATACACCCGGGGGCCATAGGTTTCACTAGTGGCTTCTCTCAAGAGCATAAGTATTCTACAGTGGGTGAACAAATTACTGTTGAGCAATTGATAGAATTGTGCATAATTATGAGAATATCTAGGCATCATCATGTATATAGGCATCACATCCGTGACAAGTAGATCGAAACGATTCTGCATCTACTACTATTACAACACACATCGACCGCTATCCAGCATGCATCTAGAGTATTAAGTTATAAACAGAGTAACGCCTTAAGCAAGATGACATGATGTAGAGAGATAAATTCATGCAATATGAAATAAACGCCATCTTGTTATCCTTGGTGGCAACGATACAATATGTCCTTGCTGCCCCTTCTGTCACTGGGTAAGGACACCGCAAGATCGAACCCAAAGCTAAGCACTTCTCCCATGGCAAGAACTACCAATCTAGTTGGCCAAACCAAACAGATAATTCGAAGAGAATTGCAAAGATAACCAATCATACATAAAAGAATTCAGAGAAGATTCAAATATTATTCATAGATAGACTTGATCATAAACCCACAATTCATCAGTCTCAACAAACACACCGCAAAAAGAAGATTACATCGAATAGATCTCCACAAGAGAGGGGGAGAACTTTGTATTGAGATTCAAAGAGAGAGAGAAGAAGCCATCTAGCTACTAACTATGGACCCGAAGGTCTGAGGTAAACTACTCACACTTCATCGGAGAGGCTATGACGATGTAGAAGCCCTCCGTGATGACGGCCCTCTTCCGACGGAGCTCCGGAACAGGCCCCAAGATGGGATCTCATGGATACAGAAAGTTGCGGCGGTGGAATTAGGTTTTTGGCTCCTGTTCTGATCGTTTGGGGGTACGTGTGTATATATAGGAGGAAGGAGTACGTCGGTGGAGCGCTGAGGGTCCCACGAGGCAGGGGGCGCGCCCCCTACCCTCGTGAGCACCTCTTTGCTTCCTTGCAGTAGGGTCCAAGTCTCCTGGATCATGTTCGGTGAGAAAATCACGTTCCCGAAGATTTTATTCCATTTGGACTCCGTTTGATATTCCGTTTATCTAAAACACTGAAATAGGCAAAAAAAACAGCAATTCTAGGCCGGGCCTCCAGTTAATAGGTTAGTCCCAAAAATAATATAAAAGTGGAAAATAAAGCCCAATATACTCCAAAACAGTAGATAATATAGCATGGAGCAATAAAAAATTATAGATACGTTGGAGACGTATCAGGCATCCCCAAGCTTAATTCCTGCTCGTCCTCGAGTAGGTAAATGATAAAAAGAGAATTTTTGATGCGGAGTGCTACTTGGCATAATTTCAATGTAAATCTTCTTAATTGTGGTATGAATATTCAGATTAGAAAGATTCAAGACAAAAGTTTATATTGACATAGAAAATAACAATACTTCAAGCATACTAACAAAGAAATTATGTCTTCTCAAAATAACATGGCCAAAGAAAGTTATCCCTACAAAATCATATAGTCTGGCTATGCTCCATCTTCCCCACACAAAGTATTTAAATCATGCACAACCCCGATGACAAGCTAAGAAATTGTTTCATACTCTAACTTTTTCAAAACTTTTTCAATCTTCACGCAATACATGAGCGGGAGCCATGGATATAGCACTATAGTTGGAATAGAATGGTGGTTGTGGAGAAGAAAAAAAGGGAAAAGATAGTCTCACATCAACTAGGCGTATCAACGGGCTATGGAGATGCCCATTAATAGATATCAATGTGAGTGAGTAGGGATTGCCATGCAACGGATGCACTAGAGCTATAAGTATATGAAAGGTCAAAAAGAAACTAGTGGGTGTGCATCCAACTTGCTTGATCATGAAGACCTAGGGCAATTTGAGGAAGCCCATCATTGGAATATACAAGCCAAGTTCTTATAATGAAAGATTCCCACTAGTATATGAAAGTGATAACATGAGAGACTCTCTATTATGAAGATCATGGTGCTACTTTGAAGCACAAGTGTGGTAAAAGGATAGTAACATTGTCCCTTCTCTCTTTTTCTCTCATTTTTTTATTATTTTCTTTATTTTTATATGGCCTTTCTCTTTTTATGGCCTTTCTCCTTTTTTTTATTTGGGCTTCTTTGGCCTCTTTTTTTCATCTGGAGTCTCATCCCGACTTATGGGGGAATCATAGTCTCCATCATTCTTTCCTCACTGGGACAATGCTCTAATAATGATGATCATCACACTTTTATTTTTCTTATAACTCAACAATTACAAGTCGATACTTAGACAAAATATGACTCTATGTGAATGCATCCGGCAGTGTACCGGGATATGCAATATGACAATGATGAATGTGTCATGAACGAAACGGTGGAAAGTTGCATGGCAATATATCTCGGAATGGCTATGGAAATGCCATAATAGGTAGGTACGGTGGCTGTTTTGAGGAAGGTATATGGTAGGTGTATGATACCGGCGAAAGTTGCGCGGTATTAGAGAGGCTAGCAAGGGTGGAAGGGTGAGAGTGCGTATAATCCATGGACTCAAAATTAGCCATAAAGAACTCATATACTTGTTGCAAAAATTTAGAAGTTATCAAAGCAAAGTATTACGTGCATGCTCCTAGGGGGATAGATTGGTAGGAAAAGAACATCGCTCGTCCCCGATCGCTACTCATAAGGAAGACAATCAATAAATAAATCATGCTCCGACTTCATCACATAACGGTTCACCATACATGCATGCTACGGGAATCACAAACTTTACACAAGTATTCTTTAAATTTACAACTACTCGACTAGCATGACTTTAATATTATCACCTCCATATCTCAAAACAATTATCATGCTTCAATCTTTTCTTAGTATTGAACACACTCAAAAGAAAGTTTCACAAATCTTGAATACCAAGCATATTATTATTAGGCAAATTACCATGCTATTAAGATACTCTCAAATTAATTTAAGTGAAGCATGAGAGATCAATAGTTTCTTTAAAACATATCCACCACCGTGCTCTAAAAGGTCTAAGTGAAGCACATAGAGCAAAATTGTAACGCTCAAAGGATATAAGTGAAGCACATAGAGCAAAACTATGACGCTCAAAAGATATAAGTGAAGCACATAGAGCAAAATTATCTAGCTCAAAAGATATAAGTGAAGCACATAGAGTATTCTATCAAATTTTAATTCATGTATGGCTCTCTCAAAAGGTGTGTACAGCAAGGATTATTCTGGTATACTAGCAAACAAAGACAGAAATAATACAAGACGCTCCAAGAAAAACACATATCATGTTGGTGAATAAAAATATAGCTCCAAGTAAATTACCGATGGAAGTGGACGAAAGAGGGGATGCCTTCCGGGGGCATCCCCAAGCTTTTAATTTTTGGTGTCCTTGGATTATCTTGGGGGTGCCATGGGCATCCCCAAGCTTAGGCTCTTACCACTCCTTGTTCCATGATCCATCAAAAGAATTCACCCAAAACTTGAAAACTTCACAACACAAAACTCAAAATAGAAAACTCGTGAGCTCCGTTAGCGAAAGAAAACAAAATACCACTTCAAGGTACTGTAATGAACTCATTCTTTATTTATATTGGTGTTAAACCTACTGTATTCCAACTTCTCTATGGATTATAAACTATTTTACTAGTCATAGATTCATCAAAATAAGCAAACAACACACGAAAAACAGAATCTGTCAAAAACAAAACAGTCTGTAGTAATCTGTAGCTAGCGCAAGATCTGGAACCCCAAAAATTTTAAAATAAATTTCTGGACGTGAGTAATTTATATATTAATCATCTGCAAAAGGAATTAACTAAATATCACTCTTAAAATAAAAATGAAAGCAGTTCTCGTGAGCGCTAAAGTTTCTGTTTTTTACAGCAAGTTCAACAAGACTTTCCCCAAGTCTTCCCAACGGTTCTACTTGGCACAAACACTAATTAAACATAAAAACACAACCAAAACAGAGGCTAAATAATTTATTTATTACTAAAGAGGAGCAAAAAATCAAGGAATAAAAATAAAATTCGGTTGCCTCCCAACAAGCGCTATCGTTTAACGCCCCTAGCTAGGCATAACAAGCAAGGATAGATCTAGGTATTGCCATCTTTGGTAGGCAATCCATAAGTGTCTCTCATGATAGTTTCATATGGTAATTTTATTTTATTTCTTGGAAAGTGTTCCATTCCCTTTCTTAATGGAAATTGAAATCTAATATTCCCTTCCTTCATATCAATAATCGCACCAACCGTTCTAAGGAAAGGTCTACCAAGAATAATAGGGCAAGAATGATTGCAATCTATATCAAGAATAATGAAATCTACGGGCACATAATTCCTATTTGCAACAATAAGAACATCATTAATTCTTCCCATAGGTTTCTTAATAGTGGAATCCGCAAGATGCAAGTTTAGAGAGCAATCATCAAAATTACGGAAATCTAGTAAATCACACAAACTCTTGGGGATAGTAGAGACACTAGCACCCAAATCACACAAAGCATAAGACTCATGATCTTTAATTTTAATTTTAATAGTTGGTTCCCACTCATCATAAAGTTTTCTAGGTATAGAAACTTTCAACTCAAGTTTTTCTTCATAAGATTGCATCAAGGCATCAACAATATGTTCGGTAAAGGCTTTATTTCAACTATAAGCATGTGGAGAATTTAGCACAGATTGCAACAAGGAAATACAATTAATCAAAGAGCAATTTTCATAATTAAATTCCTTGAAATCCAATATAGTGGGTTTAGCAACATCTAGATTTTTATTTCTTTCTATCCCACTTTCATCAATTTCATCATTAAGATCTAAACACTCCGAATTTGTAAAATGCCTTCTAGGTAAAGGAAGATCATATTCAGTTTCATCAAGATTCATACTGAAAAATAAAGATTTAATTGGAGACACATCAATAACTTTTAGATCGTCATACTGATTTTCATAGGAATTGGAAGAACACACTTTAATAAAGGCATCTTTGAAAGCACGCATCCTAGCGGTTCTTTCCTTACGCTCATCAATTGAAATTCTCATGGCTTTTAGAGACTCATTAATATCATGCTTAGGTCGAATAGATCTAAGTTTCAAAGCATCAACATCAAGAGCAATTCTATCAACGTTCCTAGCCAAATCATCAATCTTGAGCAATTTTTCTTCAATCATAGCATTAAAATTCTTTTGTGAAGAAATAAATTATTTAATATTAGATTCAAAATCAGAGGGCATCTTATTATAGTTTCCGTAAGAGTTGTTGTAGGAATTCCCATAATTATTAGAAGGATTACTAGGATATGGCCTAGGATTAAAATTCCCTCTATAAGCGTTATTACCAAAATTATTCCTACCGACAAAATTCACATCCATGGATTCATTATTATTCTCAATCAAAGTAGACAAAGGCATATCATTAGGATCAGAAGAAACACTCTTAGTAGCAAATAATTTCATAAGTTCATCCATCTTCCCACTCAACACATTAATTTCTTCTATCGCATGCACTTTTTTATTAGAAGTTCTTTCAGTGTGCCATTGAGAATAATTAACCATAATATTATCTAGGAGTTTAGTAGCATCTCCTAAAGTGATATCCATAAAAGTGTCTCCCGCGGCCGAATCTAAAAGATTTCTAGAAGCAAAATTCAATCCGGCATAAAAAATTTGTATAATCATCCACAAATTCAAACCATGAGTAGGGCAATTACGTATGATTAATTTCATTATCTCCCAAGCTTGTGCAACATGTTCATGATCAAGTTGTTTAAAGTTCATTATATCGTTTCTAAGAGAGATGATCTTAGCGGGAGGAAAATACTTAGAGATAAAAGCATCTTTGCACTTGTTCCATGAAGTCACACAATTTGGTAGTATCTTGAGCCATCGCAACAAGCAAGCAATCTAACACACGAGCAAATAAAAAGCAAACGGGCAAAAAGAGGCAAATAGAGAGGGAGGATAGGGAGAGAGAGGGCGAATAAAACGGCAAGGGTGAATTGGGGGGAGAGGAAAACGAGAGGCAAATGGCAAATAATGTAATGCGAGAGATAGGGATTGTGATGGGTACTTGGTATATTGACTTTTTGCGTAGAATCCCCGGCAACGGCGCCAGAAATCCTTCTTGCTACGTCTTGAGCTTGCGTTGGTTTTCCCCGAAGAGGAAGGGATGATGCAGCAGAGTAGCGTAAGTATTTCCCTCAGTTTTTGAGAACCAAGGTATCAATCCAGTATGAGGCCACGCTCAAGTCCCTCGTACCTGCACAACATGATAGCTACTCGCAACCAACGCGATTAGGGATTGTCAAGCCCTTCACGGTCACTTACGAGAGTGAGATCTGATAGATAGAATATTTTTGGTAATTTTGATATAAAGATACAAAGTAAAAAGTAAAGGCAAAGTAAATAGCAAAACAATATAAAAGTCATGGAGATTGATATGATGAGAATAGACCCAGGGGCCATAGGTTTCACTAGTGGCTTCTCTCAAGAGCATAAGTATTCTATGGTGTGTGAACAAATTACTATTGAGCAATTGATAGAATTGTGCATAATTATGAGAATATCTAGGCATCATCATGTATATAGGCATCACGTCCGTGACAAGTAGATCGAAACGATTCTGCATCTACTACTATTACTCCACTCATCGACCGCTATCCAGCATGCATCTAGAGTATTAAGTTATAAATAGAGTAACGCCTTAAGCAAGATGACATGATGTAGAGAGATAAATTCATGCAATATGAAATAAACCCCATCTTATTATCCTCGATGGTA
Source organism: Triticum aestivum (assembly GCF_018294505.1). Lineage (NCBI taxonomy): Eukaryota > Viridiplantae > Streptophyta > Magnoliopsida > Poales > Poaceae > Triticum > Triticum aestivum. The sequence continues at coordinate 1,906,866 of NC_057806.1, forward strand.
ACGATACAATACGTGCCTTGCTGCCCCTTCTGTCACTGCGTAAGGACACCGCAAGATCGAACCCAAAGCTAAGCACTTCTCCCATGGCAAGAACTACCAATCTAGTTGGCCAAACCAAATGAATAATTCGAAGAGACTTGCAAAGATAACCAATCATACATAAAATAATTCAGAGAAGATTCAAGTATTATTCATAGATAGACTTGATCATAAACCCACAATTCATCGGTCTCAACAAACACACCGCAAAAAGAAGATTACATCGAATAGATCTCCACAAGAGAGGGGGAGAACTTTGTAATGAGATTCAAAGAGAGAGAAGAAGCCATCTAGCTACTAACTATGGACCTGAAGGTCTAAGGTAAACTACTCACACTTCATCGGAGAGGCTATGATGATGTAGAAGCCCTCCGTGATGACGGCCCTCTTCCGGCGGAGCTCCGGAACAGGCCCCAAGATAGGATCTCGTGGATACAGAAAGTTGCGGCGGTGGAATTAGGTTTTTGGCTCATGTTCTGATCGTTTGGGGGTACGTGTGTATATATAGGAGGAAGGAGCACGTCGGTGGAGCACCAAGGGTCCCATGAGGTAGGGGGCGCGCCCTAGGGGGGCGCGCCCCCTACCCTCATGAGCACCTCTTTGCTTCCTTGCAGTAGGGTCCAAGTCTCCTGGATCACATTCGGTGAGAAAATCACGTTCCCGAAGATTTTATTCCGTTTGGACTCCATTTGATATTCTGTTTATCTGAAACACTGAAATAGGCAAAAAACAGCAATTCTGGGCTGGGCCTCCGATTAATAGGTTAGTCCCAAAATAATATAAAAGTGGAAAATAAAGCCCAATATAGTCCAAAATAGTAGATAATATAGCATGGAGCGATCAAAAATTATAGATACGTTGGAGACGTATCAGTCCCACATAGGACGGTAATTTCGCGTCTCCCATTTATTTGCTCGGGCGAATTCCACCGAGCAGAGAGGATGTTTAAAGGTTCGTTCAAATTTTGGGAGAACGAGCATCCTTGTCTACCTTACCAAGTCGATTCAGATCAAATTTTGAAATATTAGCTTGCCACTTCTTTTTTAGATGGAGAGATGATGCTCGGGAGTAATGTGTTTTTACATGCTTGTTGCTAGCGATTTACTATATGACAAATAGTTGAGCCACTCAAAAACGCGAATCAAACCCAAAATAAAATATCTCGATTCAATGAAATAGCTTGTTCAGTAGGTTAAAATAGTTAACTAAATCCAAAATTGAACGCCTCAATCGAGTAGCGTGTTGTACAGTATTATAGTACTCCATGAACATGTTGAAAGTCAAATTAATGAACTTGTTTGATATACGCATATATCCGCTCATGTGTGGATTGCAGACAACATGTTCTCCAATTTAAATATTTGAATGCAAGTTTATATCGAAACATGGTTTATATCAGTCTTTGATGCATAAAACACTCCCCCTCCCCCTGTTCTCTCTCTCTCTCTCTCTCTCTCTCGCCGACAATGTTCAATTCGGTCGCACGCATCCGACACAAAAACCATGTTGGTCCCTCTCCCTTTCTCTCCATCTCTCTCTCTCTCTCTCTCTCTCTCTCTCTCTCTCTCTTTGTGTGTGTGTGGGGGGGGGTATTTCTAGTTCGCATGCATATATACACCATCTATAGGTCTCTCTCGCACACTATGTATGATACTCTAGCTAGTCCAAGCTAGATATCTTGGGTGCACTCATCGTACGCACACAAATTCCTTGGCTCTTTCCTGTAACTCTCTCACGCACCACTATGTCGTCTCGGAGCTCTTCCCCAATCCCTCTCTCAAACTCTCCATCCACCTAGGTCACACATACACATGCATATCTCACTCGCACTTGATAGGCCCATCTAAAACTCTATCTCTCCCCTTCGCTCTCTCTCCATATCACACACGCACACACACAATCTCATGCCCAGCTAGCCAAGTATGATGGTCTCTCACTCAATTGTAGGCACATGTAGTCCCCCCTATATGTATATGACTAGCTAATCTTAGTCTCCATCATAAATATGTGCATGGTCTATCTCGATTTCTCTCGGGGCATCTTTCTATCATGCACGCACTCCCTCGATCTTCCACCCATATAGTCCCCTCACGATCTCGACGGGATCTCTCTATCACAAACAGACCCTCTCTCCCTCCCCATGCGTCCATGCCATCCATGTGTCCCTCTCGACCTTTGTTCCTTGTTCGCCAGACCTCTATTGGACATGTGCTACAGGGGTGTCTCTCTCCGTTGCAAACAATCACGCACTAGCTATCTTTGTGTATCTCCTCGCCTTGCTTTTCCATCTCGGAGATGCATGCGTGATATGTTTGCATAAGAAACAAAAAAACACACTCTCTCTCTCTAATTTATCGTTTGTTGTCACTTTCTCTTTCACACACATACTCTTTTTGCACACTTACTCGTTCTCCTTCACATGCACTTGATCTGTCTTGACTGAGGCACTCTCCTCGGTCCATAGCATATAGATTTATTGAAAAGTCAAACATCACAAAGTTTGACCATGTACATGGAGAAAAATAATTACATCTAGTACGGCAAACATATACCATTAGATTCACCATCAGATGTAGTTTTGTATGATGTATCTTTGGTATTGTAGATATAAATAACATTTGCGTAAACCTGATCAAAGTTTCCAAAGGTTGACTTCTAAAAAATTTACATGCACTGCATTATTGAGCGGATGGAATATCTCTTGCCCGCTCTCAGCTATCTGATGCACCACTCAGCCTTATCGGGGCTCCTCAATCTCTCTCAAACTTTATTTGTCAGTTTGGTTCGTGACCTGACCCTCATGCCTTGATGGCCGGTACTGCCTGGTGTGGACGTGAGATGTAAAATATTTCTGCTTGTCCAGGCTTGTGTGGTCCTGAAGCGTTTGGTTCATGCCTGGGCCAAGCAAAGCATCAACGTCCCATCAATCAATCCATGCATCAATTATTTAATGCTAATATCCATCCACGTTGCTGTTAGCCTCATGCCCACACGACCAGGCACGGCCAGGCGTTCGAAATCTGTCGCCTGGGCCAGGCTACTTCCAGTGTCTGGAGTTCAGCCAGGCTAATTAAAGTGCAAGGGAACCCAGGCCAGGCGGGCTTTCTTTTTCATGGGGTAGCAACCAAACAAGCATGCATGAAATCCAGCCACAACCCTAGGCCAGGCAAAAGATGCTCAGCATGCAAGCCAAACTGGCCTTAATATCTCCCTGGTTCACACATACACATGTCTCGCTCGCGCTATACATATAGACCCATCCAACACTCTCCGCCCTTGTTCTCTCTCCATGTGACACGCACCCCCCTAAGTACCATAATCCCTCACTCCATCATAGGCGCAAGAACTCCCCCCCCCTCCTTAGTATGATTATCTCTTACTAGCCATCAGGAACACACGTATTGTCTCCTTCCATCCATACGTCTATTTCAATATCTCTCGGGGCATCTTCTATCGCGCACACACCTTGTCACTCGATCTCCCACCCATGTAGTCCCATCACGATCTCCAGGGGATCTCTATATGACAAACATACACTCTCTCCTCCCCATGTCTGCATTTTCTCTGTATGTCTCTCTCGACCTCTATCCCTTGTTTGTCAGACCCCTCTTGGCCACGTGCTAGGGGTCCTGCTCTCTCGGTTCCAAACAACCACACACTATCTCCTCACCTTGCCTCCGTTGTCGAAGATGCATGTGTGATATGTTTGCATAAGACACGCATGCTTTTCTCTACTTTTATCGTGTGTTGTCCATGTCTCTTTCTCACACGCACACACACTTTTTTCACTCTCTCTCTCTCTCTAGTTAGGGACTTTGTCACGTCCATAAGCATATGGATGTTTTGAAAAGTCAAACCTCAGAAAAGTTTGACCAGGTATATGTGGAGAAAAACATTTACATTTGGAACGATCATTAGAGTCATCACAACATGTACTTACTTCATACTATCATTTATCTTTGGTATTATAGATATAAGTAATTTCTTTATAAACTTGGTCAATGTTTCAAAAGTTTGACTTAAAAAATGTTGGAACTACATTATCGAATGGAGGGAGTAGCTCTTTCTCTCTCTCTCTCTCTGCTATCTCTCACGGGCCTCCCCTCTCAGTCGAACTCTCTATACTGACGGATTATACGCGCACAGTGTCAGCGTATAGCTCCGTATATTGTTTAGTTGACCGGTCAACCAATCCACATGCTGCCTTGTCAGCTCGTGTTCTATATCTTCGTGTGCTGGCCCATGTGGCAGTGGGTGAAAATAAGTAAACTTGAGGCCCAACTGACACGCGGTGAAGTAAACAAAGTTGAAACCACTCGGGGTAGCACCCCGCACGCTAGTAAATTGAGGGCGCATTGAGGACAAACTTCTTGCGCACGAAGGACGCACTCGCGCACAATTCACCACTGCGCGACGGCATGCACAGAAGGACGCACTCGTGCACACCCAACACACAACACACACCAGCACACGTGTACACCGGCGTCGCTGCCGGTTGAGATGGATGGCGAGGCAGCCAACAAGCGGAGGCGGCTCGAGCCAAAACCGCATCCGGCGAGCCTGGACTTCATCAGCAGCCTCCCCGATGACATGCTGCTCATCATCATCGGCCTCCTCCCCGCAAAATCTGCCGTGCGGACCGCCCTGCTCTCCCGGTGGTGGCACCCCCTCCGGTGCTGCATCCCCCTCAACCTCACCGTCGACAGCTGCCTCTGCGACAGGGATTGCAAACGCATGGCCGCAATCTCCAAGATCCTTTCATCGCACCCTGGGCCAGCCAGACGCCTTGACATCCGCATGTTCAGTACCAACTGCAAGGTCCAACCCAAGTTCGACGAGTGGTTCTTATCCCCCGCCCTAGATCAGCTCGAGGAGATCAGCTTTGAAGCTGGACGATGTCGCTCTCTGCCGCCGTCCGCGCTCCGCCTCACGCCAACGCTGTGCCACGGCAGCTTCAGCTCCTGCTATCTTCCCCAGATTAATGCCGCGCCCGCCCTTCTTCTCCCTCAACTCAAGCAGCTCGACCTCTGCGATGTTGTCATCTCGAAGAAGGCTATGGAGCACCTGCTCCGCAGCTGTACTACACTCGAGTACCTTCGTCTAGAGTAGATCCACGGGTTTTATTAGCCTCCACATCACCTCGACGAATCTCCAATGGATTTATGTGTCTTTCTGGCCCCGCAACAAGACATCAATTGGTAAGAGATCACCCCAGTTGTTCCACGTTATGGTCATTGAGGATGCTCCTTTCTTTGAGAGATTGCTTGTATCGGATCTAGAAGGTCCAACAAAAATCAGGGTCATTGACGCGCTGAAATTGACAACATTGGTGTACTCATCTTCCAAATTCTCCGAACTCTTTATTGGATACGTAATCGTTCAGGTACATCACTCATCTTCTTCTCCGTCTTCTTGAAATTCACATTTTTTAATTTCTTCTTGATGTATTTACGACCGTCTTCCAAAAAATGATTCCCACAAGCTTGACCCAGTCCATGCGCACAGTGAAGATCTTAGCACTAAAATCTATCGGTCCCAATCTGGATCAAGTTGTTGGATTCCTTACATGCTTTCCGTGCATGGAGAAGCTACTCATCGAGGTGAAACTTCTTTCCTATAAGTAAACAGTAATCACAACATAGCTCAATTTTTTCATAATTTTCCCAAATTACGATGACAAGTGTAGTGTTCAAAACTGCATCTACGCACTGCACTATCGGTGGGAACGACACCTATGGGATCACAAGAATCCCTACTACGGTTGCGGGGCGCAGGGTCGTGAGAAGAGCGGATCAAACAGATAGCACACGGTTCGTTTATCCAGGTTCGGGCCGCGAGGATGCGTAAAACCCTACTCCTGCTTTGGTGGATTGTATATCTGTGTTCTTGAGCTAGCTATGGGGGTGAGGAGCTCCAAAAAGCCGAATCCTCCTCCTGGTCGCCTCGGGCCTCCTTTTATAGGAAAGGGGTTGCCACAGTGGCACAAAGGAGGTGGAAAGGGTACAGTGATGTGAGGTTATCCCTTGCATTACATGACAAGGTGCATTTAATGCGTCTTGCCCAGGTGTCCTTGATTTATCAGGGACGGGGGAGAGCCTTGTCTTGTCCGTCGCCGCTCCCTCTCGTGTCGACACACGCCCTGGCCAGCGGCGCCCGCGGTGCCATGTAGGCAGGCAGGCAGCTGAGGTGGCACAGTGGTGGGTCTCCATGAAGATCTGCATGCCGCCACGCAGGTGCTTGCCCAGCTGGTTGGGTCGACAGCTGCATGCGAACGGCGGTGGAGGTTTGACTGGTGTGGGACTGATGTTGGCCCTACGGGTGTTCTTGGAAAGGGCCTTGCCGGGGCCCCGGCAAGGGTCTTGCCGTGGCGCCTGCTGTCATCCCCGACAAGGCTCTTGCCAGGGGCCTTGTGGTCCTCCTTGGCTGGGATCCCGCCAAGGATCATCATCTTCTAAAGGGTGTATCTGATCTTGAATGTCTTCACAAAGATCTGCATGCCACCACGGGGATGTCTCCCGAGTCCTTGCCCCATGGGGGCAGTGGACTCAAGGGTGACTTACTCCGTAGGTGTGGGGCGAGCTGCCACGGCAAGGGTCTTGCCGGGTTTGCTAAAACCGCCTCCCGGCAAGGATCTTGCCGGGGGGTCCGCTTCGTCCCCTTTGCTCTTTGTTGTCTTGGTCTTGGCGTCGTTCTGCTTCTCCTGAGCTTCGGCCTTACCTTGGCTCACCTCCCTTGCCTTGGTCAGTGTGGTGGTGCCCGTGGCTCAGACTGCCCGTGCACAGTTATAGGGGTACAAAAAGTGTACCCCTCTTTTTGTACACCGACAAGAGCCCCCGGGCCTGGGCCACACGTAAGCGCAATCGCGTCGTTGGGCTAGGCCCAAAAACGGTGCGCGGGCAGGCGGGGCGGTTTTTACCGCGGTAAGTCTCTTCGCGTGCTGCGCTTCCCATGCTTCCCGCGCGTGGCGCAGCGTGGGGAGGCGTGTGTGACGTGGGCGGCATGCGTGGGGTTGCTTCCCGCGGGCATGTGTCACATCACAGTTAATGTGAAAGGAGGCGCCCCGTTGTTTTCCCCCATAAGAAAGGAATAACCGCGGGCTGCTGCTCACTTTCTCCTCTTTCCTCGTGCCTTTTTCAATCTCAGAGCCGTCGTTTCCTCTCTTCCTTCCTTCCTAAGCTTCCGCCGTCACCCGCCGTCGTTGCTTCGCCATCCCCCTTCCTCAGCCCTCTGAACTTCTTGGTCGCCATGGCTCCCAAATTCGCCAAGGGCAAGGGGGTGGCTAAGGGCGCCGGGACGGTGGAGCCGCCGAAGAGCGTGCTGTCAGGGGACCGGACGAAGTCCGCCTTCTTCTTCCCCTCGACGGTTGATGTTTAAGAGCTCCGGGCCTCCTTCGAGCCCTTATGGGGAGTGAAGACGGGGGGAGAGGATTCGGGACACCCGGTGACGCGCGTCATTCCTGCCGCTTGCGCTGACCCTGCTCCAAATCGGTACCCCTTCTTCGTTGATTACTTTTCTTGCGGGTTATGCCCCCCTTTCTCCGATTTCTTCTGTGACGTTATGCGCACCTTTGGCTTTCGCCTCTTGGATTTTACTCTGAATGCGGTGGCGTGCATGGCTTTCTTTGTGCATCTTTGCGAAGGCTTTGCCGGGGTGCAGCCCAACACGGCGCTCTTCCGCCATTACTCCTTCCCTCGAATCCAGCCAGGAGGAGCCGTCTCCGGTTGCGTCACCTAGATCCCAAGATCCAAGGGGGCGTACCCAGACAGTGCCGTGAAGGAGAGGTGGGAGGAATGGCGTGGCCGATGGTGCTGGATTGAAGATGAAAACCCGTTGGAATTCTGCAAGGTCCGCCGAGTGCCGCCAGTCCGTGGCAGCGATTGGAGCGATGTCGACGCCGCCGATGGGAGGCTCACCGTCGCCACCACCAGGATTCTCTGGCTCACCTAGGCCGGACTCACCCTTGAGATGATCGGGGCATACTTCATTCACCGCCGGATCGCCCCATTGCACAGCAAGGGGAGGCCAGCTTGGCTCTTTATGAACCCGGCTGACATTATGCGACTCCGCCCGGCCTCGATCACAACTTCACAATGCTGGCGCATGCCCACTTCTGCCAGCGGCTTTTCCAGCTTGATGTGGGTCGCGATGGCGAGGTCGAGCGGACCGGCAAGGCCGCGAGGGCTGCCGCAAAGGTTGGCAAGGCCCTCAAGGGGCCATTTTTCAAGCTGCCAGCGGGGGTGGTCCCGTTGTGCAACAATTCGCGTCGGTCCGAGATCATCGCCATGATGCCGGACTGTAATGCGCATGGCCCTTTCCCGACCTGGGAGGAGCCGAAGGATGAGGATGTGCTGCAATTCTTCGACACCCTGATCGAGGTGTACGTCAATGTCGACGCCGAGCAGTAGCTTATCATGGACACCACCCAGGCAGAGCTGGATTACATCGCCACTAAGGCGAGGGAGGCACAACTTGCCATGGAGGCCGGCAGCGCTGGGGGCGTGGAGGACAAGGCCGCAACGGCAGCGGAGGAAGAGGAGCTCACCCGGTGGGCGGCGGCCTCCGGGGAGGTCAGTAGCGCCGACACTGGATCTCCGCTCGTCGAAGACATGGCCGATGAGTCGTCGGAGGAGGAGGAGGACGTGGCGGCGGGCTTGACGCCAACCAGGGGAAGAGGGCGAGTCCCGCGGCAGGTTGGCTCTGGTGAGCCGGTCCGGCCCGGCAGGGCTGCGCGGCCTCAATTGACCCTGGAGGGGTCTGGGCGCCACACGAGGGCCAAGGCAGCCAAGAGGCTGACGAAGGCCGCTGAGAAGAAGAAGACAACAACCCCTTCCTCATCTGGGCGCGCACAAGCCCCGCTGTCTTCGCCTCCTCCGGCAGATGTCGACTCGGATGTTGACGCGGGGGTCACTTTTGATCTCGGGCCTCTCAGCCCGAAGAGGAAGAGGAAAGCGGTGGAAGAGGAGGGGGTGGATGACGAGTAAGTACTCCGTTCCTTACTGTCATTTCCATTCCTCTGAATTAAGCCACCCATCTTGATCCGTTTTTTCTTTTGCAGGGATGCAGAGACGTTGGCCCAGAGGGTGAAGAGGGCGAAGGCCTCGGTGAGCGTCAGCCCCCAGCTGGGTCTTCAAGGACGTCACTGGTGGTGTTGAGCAGCCCGGACAGCAGCCCCCGGCACAGCCCCAGCCTAAGTTCGTCACCCTCTTCTTACTCGACATGTGGTAGGCGTCCGATGCTATGGTGTTGACCTTGCCGGGTTTGCAGGAGGGGAGCGGCAGCAGGAGGAGCCGCAGAGGGCTACCCCCAACACACCACCCCCATCGACTACGCTGCTACGAGGGGCGTCCCTGGTAAGGGCATCAAGCACGGAGCCCACACCCATGGAGGAACAGGGGAACTTGGGCGCTGGTGACTCTGCCACGGCGCCAGATGCTGGCGGGGAGGGGACTTCTGCTTCATAGCCTGGCACTGGTTAGTCGCATGTCCTCCGTCTTTGTTTTTCCCTTATCCTTCTGTTGGCTTCCATGCTCCCATTACTACCCATACCCTCCTTCAACAGGTATGGAGGACGTGGATACCGTTGCTGGAAACATTGCTGAGGAGGCCGCCAAGGATGCTGCCGAGGTCGCCGCTGATGAGGCCGCCAAGGATGCTGCCGAGGACACCATGGTGGGGGCCGCCAAGGTGACCGGGGAGGCTTCTGCCGAGGGCGCCAACGGTGGGCCTGCCGGGGAAGCCGGCAAGGCCACCGCCGAGGAAGAGGCGGTTGATGATCAGCCTCCCTCCTCCTCAACCTCGGGCCCTGGCAGGTATCTGAAGGTGGGCGACGATCTTTTCGTCCACCTCCCAGGGGCGTCAAGTTCCCGGGCGCCTGCCGAAGGGGAAGTCTTTGACGGCGAGGTGCTTGCCGCCACCGGGCTTGAGGTTGTCAGTGAGCCGGGCGTTGGCGGTGACGGTTCTCCGGAAGAGCAGCTTTTCCGCGCTATGGGGGCCAACTTCCGAAACCTCCAGGCGCTCTACTGTGTCCGTCTAGACAAGGTTATGTCCAGGATGGCAATGGTGGACCAGGCGGAGGTGGATTTCAAGGCGCGCGTTGCTGAGACGCAGACCTGGTTCCACCAGACTCGCGAGGAGCAGAGGGCCCTTTAGGAGGAATTGGCCAAGCGCAATGTCGAGCTCACCATGAAGATGGATGACATCGAGAAGGCCCAGGAACAGGCGGCGAACTTGGCTGCCGCGACCGAGGCCGTCCGGAACCAGCATCAAGCCGCACTAGATTCCCAGGAAGAGGACCTCACCGCGCGTGAGGCAAAGCTTGCTGCAGCGCTTCGTGGCAAGGATGAGGATCTCGAGGCCCTTGTCGCGCAGCGGACTCGCGAGCTAGAGTAGAGGCACAAGGAGGCACTCGATGCCCAGGCTCTGGCCCATGCCGGCAAGGTAAGGGAGTTGGAGGTGGCGCAGGACGAGCTGAAGGAGCAGGCCCTCAAGCTGTCCAATGAGAAGAGCACGCTCAACAGCGCCTTGGTGGAGGCGCAAGGAGCAGTCATCAGCAGGGCTGGGGAGCTCTCCGAAGTGCAAAACTCCGTCAGAGATCTCAAGCTGAAGCTGGAGGATCTCGAGAAGATGCTGTCGGAGAGCAAGGCTCGGGAGGAGACCTTGACCAGGATCCTGGAGGAGAAGAAGCAGCTGCGGGCGAACGAGGCCGCCTCCCACTAGGATTATGTGGCGGGCGAGAACAGATGGATCAGCCGTCTGGAGGAGGTCGCCGGCAGGGTCACCTCAAAGTTGGCCACCATGGGGATGCCAAACGTGAGGTACGCCCCTGAGCACAGCGGGACCGTCAACACCAAGTTGACCCTGTTCTTTGAGGGCGTCCTCGGAGCCTTGGCTTATCTTCACTCCAACCGAGCGGCCACGTTGGCCGGGGAAGCTCGGCGACTTTGCCGGCGGGTCATGACCAAGGTCCTCACCAAGATGGCGTACTGGAATCCCGACCTCGACTTCGGTGCCGCGATGGATAGCTTGCCGGAGGGTGTTGACCTCACGGTGCTCAAGGAGCGCATCAAGCCCGTCATCAGCAGCATCGACGAAATCAAGAGGGTGGAAGGCCAGCGCCGGGATTAGGCATCCCGTTCTTCACCGCCGCTGTAGGTTCACGACCAAGACAAATTTCATCTTTAGTTAGAACCGCAGCAATGATGTGATGTAATATAACTTTGCAGTACTTTTAATTTCATGCATGTTATTTCCCTGTTCAATTCCTCTTTGTATGCGCGCCCTACGTCGATTGGGTAGGCTCGCCGGCACGGAAGCCCTGAGCGGCGTTTTGGGGACGGATTCCCATGGGCCTGCCGGGTACGCGTTGATAACCCACAAGTATAGGGGATCGCAACAGTTTTCGAAGGTAGAGTATTCAACCCAAATTTGTTGATTCGACGCAAGGGGAGCCAAAGAATATTCTCAAGTATTAGCAGCTGAGTTGTCAATTTAACCACACCTGGAAACTTAGTATCTGCAGCAAAGTGTTTAGTAGCAAAGTAATATGGTAGTGGTGGTAACGGTAACAAAGTAAAGACAGCAAAAGTAATGTTTTTGGTATTTTTGTAGTGATTGTAACAGTAGCAACGGAGAAGTAAATAAGCGTAAACCAGTATATGGAAAACTCGTAGGCACCGGATCAATTATGGATAATTATGCCGGATGTGGTTCATCATGTAACAGTCATAACATAGGGTGACACAGAACTAGCTCCAGTTCATCAATATAATGTAGGCATGTATTCCGTAAATAGTCATACGTGCTTATGGAAAAGAACTTGCATGACATCTTTTGTCCTACCCTCTCGTGGCAGCGGGGTCCTATTGGAAACTAAGGGATATTAAGGCCTCCTTTTAATAGAGAACCGGAACAAAGCATTAACACATAGTGAATACATGAACTCCTCAAACTATGGTCATCACCGGGAGTGGTCCCGATTATTTTCACTTCGGGGTTGCCGGATCATAACACATAGTAGGTGACTATAGACTTGCAAGATAGGATCTAGAACTCACATATATTCATGAAAACATAATCGGTTCAGATCTGAAATGATGGCACTCGGGCCCTAGTGACAAGCATTAAGCATAGCAAAGTCATAGCAACATCAATCTCAGAACATAGTGGATACTAGGGATCAAACCCTAACAAAACTAACTCGATTACATGATAAATCTCATCCAACCCATCACCGTCCAGCAAGCCTATGATGCAATTACTCACGCACGGCGGTGAGCATCATGAAATTGGTGATGGAATGGTTGATGATGACGACGGCGACGAATCCCCCTCTCTGGAGCCCCGAGAGAGATGAGGGCTTGGCGGCGGCTCCGTATCGTAAAATGCGATGAAACTTTCTCTCTGATTTTTTTTCTCCTCGAAAGCCAATATATGGAGTTGGAGTTGGCATCGGAGGGCCACCAGGGGGCCCACGAGGTAGGGGGGCGCGCCCCCCACCCTCGTGGACAGGGTGTGGGCCCCCTGGTCTCATATTTGGCGAAGATTTTTTATTATTTATTCTAAGATATTCCGTGGAGTTTCAGGTCATTCTGAGAACTTTTGTTTTTTGCACAGAAAACAACACCATGGCAATTCTGTTGAGAACAGCGTCAGTCCGGGTTAGTTCCATTCAAATCATACAAGTTAGAGTCCAAAACAAGGGCAAAAGTGTTTGGAAAAGTAGATACGACGGAGACGTATCAACTCCCCCAAGCTTAAACCCTTGCTTGTCCTCAAGCAATTCAGTTGACAAACTGAAAGAGAAAAAGAAAAACTTTTACAAACTCTGTTTGCTCTTGTTGTTGTAAACATGAAAAGCCAGCATTCAAGTTTCAGCAATTATTATGAACTAACCATACTCACAATAACACGTAGGTCTCACAATTACTCATATCAATAGCATAATCAGCTAGTGAGCCATAATAATAAAACTCGGATGACAACACTTTCTCAAAATAATCATAACATGATATAACAAAATGGTATCTCGCTAGCCCTTTCTGAGACCGCAAAACATAAATGCAGAGCACCTTTAAAGATCAAGGACTGACTAAACATTGTAATTCATGGTAAAAGAGATCCAGTCAAGTCATACCCAATATAAACCAATCATAATGAATGCAAACGACAGTGTGCTCTCCAGCGGGTGCTTTTTAATAAGAAGGGTGATGACTCAACATAAAAGTAAATAGATAGGCCCTTCGCAGAGGGAAGCAGGGATTTGTAGAGGTGCCAGAGCTCGATTTTTGAAATAGAGATAAATAATATTTTGAGAGGCATACTTTCACTGTCAACGCAACAACTATGAGATGGATGTATCTTCCATACTACATGCATTATAGGAAGTTCCCAAATAGAATGGTAAAGGTTTATACTCCCCCTCCTCCACAAGCATCAACCCATGGCTTGCTCGAAACAACGAGTGCCTCCAACATTCAACGGGTCCTAGGGGGAGTTTTGTTTAATTATTTTGATTTGCTTTGATCTTTTTGGATCATGGGACTGGGCATCCCGGTTACCGGCCCTTTCTCGTGAATGAGGAGCGGAGTCCACTCCTCTTGAGAATAACCCACCTAGCATGGAAGATATAGGCAGCCATAGTTGCACATGAGCTGCTCGAGCATACAAAACAGAATTTCATTGGAAGGTTTGGAGTTTGGCACATACAAATTTACTTGGAACGGCAGGTAGATACAGCATATAGGAAGGTATAGTGGACTCATATGGAACAACTTTGGGGTTTAAGGAGTTTGCATGCACAAGCAGTATTCCCGCTTAGTACAGGTGAAGACTAGCAAAAGACTGGGAAGCGACCAACTAAGAGAGCGACAACAGTCGTAAACATGCATTAAAATTAATTCACACCGAATATAAGCATGAGTAGGATATAATCCACCATGAACATAAATATCATGAAGGCTATGTTGATTTGATTCAACTACATGCGTGAACATGTGCCAAGTCGAGTCACTCAATTCATTTAAAGGAGGATACCATCCTATCATACCACATCATAATCGTCTCAATAGCATGTTGGCACGCAAGGTTAACCATTATAACTCATAGCTAATCAAGCATGGCACAAGCAACTATAATCTCTAAATGTCATTGCAAATATGTTTACTTCATAATAGTTGAATCAAGAACTATGAATCATCATATTTACAAAAACAAGAGAGGTCGAGTTCATACCAGCTTTTCTCATCCCAATGAGTCCATCATATATCATCATTATTGCCTTTCACTTGCACGACCGAACGGTGTGTATAACAATAAGAGTGCACGTGCATTGGACTAAGCTGGAATCTACAAGCATTCAACTCAAGAGAGAAGACAAGTAATATGGGCTCTAAGTTAAATAAACAATCTTGCATATAAGAGCCACTAAGCATTTTCAATATAGTCTTCTCGACCCCCAAAGAAAGGAAAAGAAAAAATAAAAACTATTTACACGGGAAAGCTCCCAACAAGCAAAAGAAGGACGGGAAATATTTTTGGGTTTTCTTTTTAATTCTACTACAAGCACGGAAAGTAGACTAACACTAATTTTTTTTCTTAAGGTTTATTAAACACACAAGAAGAAAGCGGGAAAAGGGAAAATAACCTAGCATGGATATTACAATGGAAGAGTATGAGCACCGACATCTAGCAATGAGTGTGTGTGAACATGAATGTAATGTCGGTGGGAAATACGTACTCCCCCAAGCTTAGGCTTTTGGCCTAAGTTGGTCTATTGCCAGGGATAACCTGGCTGATATCCGTAGGTGAAGCTGGGGTCGTACTGCGATGAAGAATAGTTGGGATCATAATGTGATGAAGAGGACTCTGACTGCCACTGGCTGGCAACCACCTCAGGATCCCAAGAATAAACAGACATTCGTGGAGGCTCCGATTCCGAGGCTGGTGCAGGATTCCGATAGGCTTGAACAGCCGCCCACGGAACAATGTAAGTACATGCAGACAAGTTAAACAAAGAGGGAGCAGGCAAAGTAATAGTCTCAGGGTGATGTTTATCAAAGTACAATTTATATTTAAGCACCCTTTCGTGATTCTTAACAAGAAAATCATGCGCTACCATACTCTTATAATCTAAATAAGCACGGGGTAGCGCTGTTTCTTCTTTCTCCTCATGCCTAATAGGTATTTCAAAATGTTCAGCTAGGCGTGAAGCATAAATGCCTCCAAAGATGGGGCCCTTAGTACGGTTCATACTCAACCGTCTAGCAACAATTCCACCCATACTAACAGAGTTATTGCGGTATAAACCATGGAGCAAAATAATAATATCAGGAATACTAAGGTTCCCATAGTTCCCGCGACCAATCAAGCAGCGACTAGCAAATAAGGCAAAGTAGCGTAAAACAGGGAAATGTATGCTAGTAATTCTTGCATCAGAAACCTTCCTGGTTTCTCCCACAGTGATAGTGTCAATATAAGCTTCCACTTCATTACGGTGTGGTTCATCTAAAGAACCCTCGAAAGGTATTTTGCAAACCTCGCAAAATGCAGCTAATGTCATCTCCCTAGCAACATCATATAAATGGAACTCTACTGTTGGAGGTGATTTCTTAGGGAAAAAGTAGAAGTTCTGCACAAAAGTATTTGTGATTAAGAGATACTGATGACGTTGGTCGCGGAGGAAGTTGGTGAGGTCGGCATTCTCAATCAATAGATAGAAATCTTCATAAATCCCGGTACTCCTCAAGAAGTCATCGGAAGGCCATTCACATGGCCGGACCTCCGCGATACGAGGCAAATTAAATTTGGGCTTCTGTTCTTCTTCCTTTTGTTTCTCCTTAGAACTTCGGCTCGACGAGCCCCTCAAAAGTCTCTTCATTATTTCTGAAACAATCTGAAATTTTTAGTAACTTCAAACAAAGTGAACCAACTTCAATAAGATTGATAGCAACTACTCATACAAGTGCCTAGAGCATATATCAAGCATTAGAACTACTTGGAACCATATATATTTGACATGCAAGCTCAACAACATGGTCACCTATGTAGCACAAATTTGCAATGAATAAAGCACTAGAACAAAAACTAATTGGACCAATGGAGGAGTCACATACCAAGGAACAATCTCCCCAAGGAGTTTTGCGAGAGGTGCTCTGAGCAAGGAGATCGAAAATCGCAGCAAAAGTTGCTGGAACACGAGCTTGAGTTGGTTTTTTGGGTTTGTGCGAGACAGAGGAAGAAGATGGGTGCAGGAATAAGTGGAGGAGGGCCACTGTGGGTCCACGAGGCAGGGGGGCGCACCAGGGGGGTAGGGCGCGCCCTCCACCCTCGTGACCAGGTGGCAGCTCCCCCCGCAGTAATTTTTGCACTAAAAATCCTTAAATATTCCCGAAAAAATCATATTAAATTGGCATGGCATTCTGAGGACTTTTATTTTTGGGATATTTTTATATTGCACGGATAAGTCATGAAACAGACAGAAAAATACTATTTTACTTTATTTCTACTAAAGAACAGAAAATATAAAGAGGGTATAGAAGGTTGTGCTTCTAGTTTCATCCATCTGATGCTCATCAAAAAGAATCCACTAACAAGGTTGATCAAGTCTTGTTAACAAACTCATTCCGATAATCATGGAACCGGAGAAATTTCGAATAACACTATGTTACCTCAACGGGGATATGGACATCCCCAACAATAAGTATATCATATTTCTTTTTGACAGTAGGAAGAGGAAATTTAAAACCTCCAAATATAATCGATGGAATTTTTCCAATAGAGTTGATACTATAAGCTTGAGGTTGTTTCCTCGGAAAGTGCACCGTATGCTCATTACCATTAACATGAAAAGTGGCATTGCCTTTGTTGCAATCAATAACAGCCCCTGCAGTATTAAGGAAAGGTCTTCCAAGAATAATAGACATACTATCATCCTCGGGAATATCAAGAATAACAAAGTCCGTTAAAATAGTAATGTTTGCAACCACAACAGGCACATCCTCAAAAATACCGACAGGTATAGCAGTTGATTTATCAGCCATTTGCAAAGATATTTCAGTAGGTTTCAGCTTATTCAAGTCAAGTCTACGATATAAAGAGAGAGGCATAACACTAACACCGGCTCCAAGATCACATAAAGCAGTTTTTACATAATTTCTTTTAATGGAGCATGGTATAGTAGGTACTCCTGGATCTCCAAGTTTCTTTGGTATTCCACCCTTAAAAGTGTAATTATCAAGCATGGTGGAAATTTCAGCCTCCGGTATATTTCTTTTATTAGTAATGATATCCTTCGTATACTTAGCATAAGGATTTGTTTTGAGCACATCAGTCAATCGCATACGCAAAAAGATAGGTCTAATCATTTCAGCAAAGCGCTCAAAATCCTCATCATCCTTTTTCTTGGATGGTTTGGAGGAAAAGGCATGGGTTTCTGAACCCATGGTTCTCTTTCTTTACCATGCTTCCTAGCAACGAAGTCTCTTTTATCATAACGTTGATTCTTTGATTGTGGGTTATCAAGATCAACAGCAGGTTCAACTTCTACATCATTATCATTACTAGGTTGAGCATCATCATGAACATCATCATTAACATTTTCACTAGGTTCATGTTCATTACCATATTGTGTTTCAGCATCAGACATAGAGATATCATTTGGATTATCAGGTGGTTCAGCAATAGGTTCACTAGAAGTTTGCACAGTTCTATCATTTTTCTTTTTCTTCCTTTTAGAAGAGCTAGGTGCATCAATATTATTTGTTTGGGAATCTTCCTCGATTCTCTTAGGGTGGCCTTCAGGATACAAAGGTTCCTGAGTCATTCTACCAGTTCTAGTAGCCACTCTAACAGCATAATCATTTTTCTTACTATTCATTTCATCAAGCATTTCTTTCTGAGCTTTAAGTACTTGTTCTACTTGAGTGGTAACCATAGAAGCATGTTTGCTAACAAGTTTAAGTTCACCTCTAATATTATCCATATAATCACTCAAGCGTTTAATCATAAAGGTATTCTGCTTTAATTGTCTACCAAAATAAGCATTAAAGTCATCTTGCTTAAACATAAAGTCATCAAACTCATCCAAGCACTGACTAGCAATTTTAGTAGGAGGGACTTCAACTTTATCATATTTATAGAGATAATTTACCTTTACTACCTATGTCGGGATATCGGGAGGTTCTTCAGTAAATAAGTAATTGAGATCATATGCTTCTTCAACAGGCGGTAAATTAAGACCATGTATTTCTTCAATAGGAGGTAAATTCTTAACATCTTCAGCTTTAATACCTTTTTCTTTCATAGATTTCTTTGCCTCTTGCATATCTTCGGAACTGAGAAATAGAACACCTCTCTTCTTCGGAGTTGGTTTAGGAATAGGCTTAGTAATTGGCTCAGGAGTTGGCTCGGGAGGTGGCTTAGGAGGTGCCCAATTATTTTAATTTGCCAACATATTATTCAATAAAATTTCAGCGTCATCCGGTGTTCTTTCCCTGAAAAGAGAACCAGCACAACTATCTAGGTAATCTCTGGAAGCATCAGTTAGTCCATTATAAAAGATATCAAATATTTCAGGTTTCTTAAGAGGATGATCAGGCAAAGCATTAAGTAACTTGAGAAGCCTCCCCCAAGCTTGTGGGAGACTCTCTTCTTCAATTTGCACAAAATTGTATATTTCCCTCAAAGCAGCTTGTTTCTTATGAGCAGGGAAATATTTAGCAGAGAAGTAATAAATCATATCCTGGGGACTTTGCACACAGGCAGGATCAAGAGAATTAAACCATTTCTTAGCATCACCCTTTAATGAGAACGGAAATATTTTGAGTATATAAAAGTGGCGCGATCTCTGATTATTAGTAAACAGGGGAGCTATTTCATCTAACTTACGAAGATGTGCCACAACAGTTTCAGATTCATAGCCATAAAAAGGATCAGATTCAACCAAAGTAATTATATCAGGATCAACAATAATATCATAATAATCCTGATCAGGAACATAGATAGGTGAAGTAGCAAAAGCAGGGTCGGGTGTCATCCTACCTCTAAAAGATTCCTTACTCCACTTAATTAGTAACCTCTTACGTTCAGGTTTATCCGGACAAGCAAGAATAGCTTCATAAGATTCATTATAAAAAAGATAACCCTCAGGAATAACAGGCATAGGTTCATCATCACTAACATCATCGTGTTCAGGTTCACTAATTTCTCTTTCTCTAGACTTAGAAAGTTGCTCATCTAGAAATTCACCAAGTGGCACAGTAGTATCAAGCATAGAAGTAGTTTCATCATAAGTATCATGCATAGCAGAAGTGGCATCATCAATAACATGCGACATATCAGAATTCATAGCAGTAGTAGGTTTAGGTGTCGCTAGCTTACTCATAACAGAAGGTGAATCAAGTGCAGAGCTAGATGGCAGTTCCTTACCTCCCCTCGTAGTTGAGGGATAAATTTTTGTCTTAGCGTCTTTCAAGTTCTTCATAGTGCCCAGCAGATATAAATCCCAAGTGACTCAAAGAATAGAGCTATGATCCCCGGCAACGGCGCCAGAAAAAGGTCTTGATAACCCACAAGTACAGGGGATCGCAACAGTTTTCGAGGGTAGAGTATTCAACCCAAATTTGTTGATTCGACACAAGGGGAGCCAAAGAATATTCTCAAGTATTAGGAGCTGAGTTGTCAATTCAACCACACCTAGAAACTTAGTATCTGCAGAAAAGTGTTTAGTAGCAAAGTAATATGATAGTGGTGGTAACGGTAACAAAGTAAAGACAGCAAAACTAATGTTTTTGGTATTTTTGTAGTGATTGTAACAGTAGCAACGGAGAAGTAAATAAGCGTAAACTAGTATATGGAAAACTCGTAGGCACCGGATCAATGATGGATAATTATGCCGGATGTGGTTCATCATGTAACAGTCATAACATAGGGTGACACAGAACTAGCTCCAGTTCATCAATATAATGTAGGCATGTATTCCACAAATAGTCATATGTGCTTATGGAAAAGAACTTGCATGACATCTTTTGTCCTACCCTCCCGTGGCAGCGGGGTCCTATTGGAAACTAAGGGATATTAAGGCATCCTTTTAATAGAGAACCGGAACAAAGCATTAACACATAGTGAATACATGAACTCCTCAAACTATGGTCATCACCGGGAGTGGTCCCGATTATTGTCACTTCGGGGTTGCCGGATCATAACACATAGTAGGTGACTATAGACTTGCAAGATAGGATCTAGAACTCACATATATTCATGAAAACATAATAGGTTCAGATCCGAAATCATGGCACTCGGGCCCTAGTGACAAGCATTAAGCATAGCAAAGTCATAGCAACATCAATCTCAGAACATAGTGGATACTAGGGATCAAACCCTAACAAAACTAACTCGACTACATGATAAATCTCATCAAACCCATCACCGTCCAGCAAGCCTACGATGCAATTACTCACGCACGGCGGCGAGCATCATGAAATTGGTGATGGAGGATGGTTGATGATGACGATGGCGACGAATCCCCCTCTCCGGAGCCCCGAACGGACTCCAGATCAGCCCTCCCGAGAGGGATTAGGGCTTGGCGGTGGCTCCGTATTGTAAAACGCGATGAAATTTTCTCTCTGACTTTTTTCTCCTTGAAAGCCAATATATGGAGTTGGAGTTGGCGTCGGAGGGCCACCAGGGGGCCCACGAGGTAGGGGGGCGCGCCCAGGGGGGAGGGGCGCGCCCCCCACCCTCGTGGACAGGGTGTGGGCCCCCTGGTCTTCATCTTTGGCGAGGATTTTTTATTATTTATTCTAAGATATTCCGTGGAGTTTCAGGTCATTCCGAGAACTTTTGTTTTCTGCACATAAAACAACACCATGGCAATTCTGCTGAAAACAGCGTCAGTCCGGGTTAGTTCCATTCAAATCATACTAGTTAGAGTCCAAAACAAGGGCAAAAGTGTTTGGAAAAGTAGATACGACGGAGACGTATCACGCGTGCTGCCGGACAAGCCACCTTTCCGTTCCGAATGCGGCCACTCGAACTGTCGAGCTTTACTCGAGTCAGAATCGAGAGTGTTGTTGGTCGCGGAAGGTTACTCTGCCATTCTCGACGCAGCCGCTTGAGCTGTCACTACAAGAAATATGTCAACTTGTGGCCACCACTATTGGTCACTGAATGGTCACAAATTTCCATTTGTGACCTTTTTGTGACCAAAAACATAAGGTCAAAAGCTGGCCGTCATAAACTGACTATAGCGACCTTTCTTCTGGAATGGTCGAAGACGTTTATGACCAAAATACGTCTACTGTGGCGTTTTGGTCACTAGCAACCTCCCCAGGCCACGTAGGCATCCAGCGTGGCAATCTGACGTGGCACAAGAATCAGCCCGGTCCAATTCGGTGTTTTACATGGGCCTAGCCCAACAATTCGGTCTTTTTAATGTATTTTTTCTATTAATTTTGGGTTGACTTCATGGGCCAAGCCCAACATTGCAGCCTTTTTATTTCCAGGGAGTGATCCTGTTTAGACCATTTATTTTTTGGGTTGCATCTATTTCTCAATTGGGCCTCAGCCTTTTTACAGTCCATTTCCTTAATTTTTAGTTTTTTCCCTATGAATATCATTTGGAAAATGCCCATTTTAGATGCCAAATACTATTAGGTCCCACTTGTCATGTTCTAATTAAAGTCAATCCAGGTTTCAATTTCCACACAATTATTTCAGTCAGAACAGCAAAGAAATGAACATTTTCAAACCACATGCCAATTTTGGTTAAGAGCACAATCTTTACATAATTCATTTCACCATTACATGTGATACTATCACAACATATAACTACTACAACTATACTCTTGACTTCTTCACTTTCACTTTCAGGCTGGAGCTTCTTAAGTGTGAGGAAACACCATTTCTGGATATGTTCGTACAGGCTGAACGAAGGCACCTACCAATAAATCAAAAGAGTTAGAAACAAAACAAAAAATATATAGAAAGCAGCTAGGGACTAAATCATGAAGCATCTCTACATGTAACATGTAACAGTAATAACCACAAAGATTAGCTCATAGAAACAACACAAGAGATAAGAACACATAGTTGTTGTGTGAATAACAAAACTCCCATAATGGTTCTAGATGTTGAATGCAGAAAATGGTTCAATCTTAGATGGTTCATTGAGCACGGCACGAACGATTTAAGAGAACAAGACATATGTTCTACACTAATTTTACACAAATCATTATCAATTACAATTTACAACAGACTCAAAACAAAACACCATAGCTTTTGCATCACATAGGGAATCAACACAATAATATATGTCATGCCATCATGGCTCATAGACCAAGTAACAAAAGAAAATAATGGGATAGACCGTACACTTATCTAGTCGGAGAAGATAGCTCAAACAATAATCTGTCTAAGACCAAAATACAAGTGATGCTTATGATTGCAGAATCTAAACAGTGAGTTTAAATATATTGACATTTCAACCATAATGTAGTAGTAAAAAGAACATGTTTACATAAATAAGTATTGGGAATTCAATGTAATAAGTACTGGTAAGTCAATGTAATGGCCATCACAATTAATTTGTACTATTACATAAGATTTGGCTGATCTTCAGGTTTCAGTGCATGGGCTGTGCCATTAACACAAAATACTACGCTCGCCCATACTAACATACTGTATTCAGACAGGTCGAAATTCAGTTAAGTAGTCAGGACAAGATGCTCCCTTTCCATACAGTAACAAGTAGGAGTAATAACGTCAACAACTCCATGCTTGGGATCGCAACAAACCAAAGGCGAGCCAGATTTTTTTTCAGGCTATATAGACATTGACCAAGTCATACTCAAGATGAAAAGAGAGGAGACAGGACAAACAGTTATACTCTAGAACAAACAAAAATTTAGAACAAAAAGGAATTATATAGCAGGCCAGGCACTTGTTCATCTTCTACAACGAGGAACTGACCCGGTCAGTCAAAAGAAACAACATAAGAAATGGTTGATTCAGGGAAGCATAACCAGAGGAATGTAATCTATGTATATGAGATCAGGCGAAGTAAAACTCCACATGCTTGCAGTAACAAGTAGCCTATCCCAGCGAGGCAGACATTCTACCCAATGAGGACAACAGCCTATCCCACTACCAACTACCATCTCACGAAGCACGAAACAGCAACCACAACATCAATATCACTTCCCTCTCTCTCTCATAAAAAAACATCGCTAGTCAAAGCACTCGGGCAAACATTAGCTCACCTGATGAGTAAGGCCCTCGAAATGTCCCTTTGGGGAGCTTTGATCGCTCTACTCTTCAGCAGCAACATCAGGCTGCAGATCGGTGGCACCTGCGGACATACTGCACACCCCAGTCTGCAAGAGACTCAAAAAATCATCACACAAACATAAGATCCAAGGAAGAACTAAGAGCAGGGAGGGGAAACATTAGCCATACCTCGAATCAGGATCAGCGTACAGAGTGGTAACGAGGGTCGTCTCACCTCTCACCCTGCACGTTCGACTTGCCAGTGTGACTGGTCAGTGAGAAGCATAGCTGGACACTTCACCTGTGTTAAGAACCAAGCAAATGGTAGTATAAGCACACGATGCACAAGTATATTAAACAGAGCAGAAAACTGCGCGTGCTGTGTTTAATCCCTCAACATGAACAGTTCATCTTCAGTTGAGTTTTACTTCACTATGTCGTCTGAAGAAAAAGGGGACATGTTTTTGTTCCATTATTTCGTTCACTAGATTAGTGTTCACCATTGATTTGTAAATCTAGTCCATTCGAGCACTGTGAAGACAGAGCAATCCAAACTGCTATTACTAATTAATAGAGATGTATAAGAAATAAATTAAACACAGAGCCGCAGTTTTCTGCAGCATATGGACCAAGACATGGAGTAAAAGTTATGTAGCCGTAAAAGACTACTTGAGGACTGACTTGACGGTGTATTTTGCTAAAACAGATCATTCTGTGCTTCTATGTGGTCTTACTATTCGTGCAACGGGAAACATACACTTCAGCATAAAAGGAGGCACACATTGGAACAGAGCTACTCAGCCTATGAACTGACGGACTCCATAAAATGGTACTGGTACTTCTCCTAGCAAACCTACTCATTACACGATTATTTGGTGATACATTCAATCCGGTTAAGCACCAATCAGTCAAATGTGAATCGTTCTTGAACAAAGACTCAACAGCACATAGCACAAAGATAGAGAATGTATGCTCCAGTATATCTTAGCACAAGCAAAAGGCTACGAATCCAGGGGAGCTTACCCGGGGAAGAAGAGGAGGCGGAGGACGAAGGAGGAGCTAAAGAGAGCATCGGCGGGAGTGTGGAGGGAGTAGAGGAGGCGCCCCCGCACGGCTCGCTCGGTCCCCGGCGCTTCTTCCCTTGGATGAGGATGAAGATGGCACTTCTCAAGCTCCACCCGCGGCGAGACGAAGCGGCCCGACACCGCGCGGCTGGATGCAGGCAAGGCAGAGGCTGGGCGGCTGGATGCGGGCGACGCAGGAGGCCAACAGCGGCGGGTGGGTGGGACGAGGAGACCTGCAGCCAAATCCTCCTCCGCCGACCTACAGCTCCATCATGAACTGGGAGATTAGGAGCGGCTCCTCCCCCTCCCTGAGCTGCGCGATCTTGGGGTCCAGCGTGAGCCCGCACGGAAGCACGGCAGCTCCACGGTCCGCCCCTAGGCCCGGAACTCGTCGCCGGCAAGCACGATGAAGTGCGGGCACTTGGCCCTGTCCTCCTCATCCAGCGGGTCCGGCAGCGACCTTGCGGAGCGAGCCGCCGGCGCGGGAGGGGTTGAGGCGGCCGAGGTCGAGCCCGGAGATGATCCCCGATGGTGCCGCCTCGAGGGCCTGCCGATGCGCGCGCACGGAGGGCCGTGCCGGCGCTCCCCGCCCGGCCGCCGCCTCGTTGACGTGCAGCGGCGGTTCGATCTGGATGGGGATGGCCGTGTGGCTGTGGTGTAGCGAGCAGAGGTGGCGGCGGCGATGGGGAAAAGGGAGCGTGAGCGGCAGCGGCGAAGGGGATAAGGGGGGGCGACGACGGGGGGCTGTCGTCGTCGATCTGGATCGGGGAGAGGGATTGGTGTGGGAGGCGGATCTGGAGCAAAAGAATGGAGGCGGGGGAGGGAAGAATGAGAGAAAGAATGGAGGCGGGGGGTGGGTGGAAAATGTCCATAGTACAGACCTAGGGTTTCGGCTCGGGTGGGTTTGGGCCGTTGGATCCGGAAGCATCCGACAGTGGTTGAGCGTGATCCGCGTGATATGTCCATGGTCCAATCAGAACGCAGCAAACCATTTGATGACCTTATGACCATATAAATTGGTCATGATCGATTAAGATAAAAAATTTCATTCCATTTTTCAGTTCTCAAAATGAGTTTTTTTGTGAAAGTCCTATCAAATATTTGTTCAAATGATCTCATATTGTGCACAACGATGCATCTTGGAATTTCAAACAATGTTGCCTAAGGGAGTTTTTAATTTATTTGCACGGAAAATTCATTTTCCATTTTTTGAGTGCCCGAAAAGAGGTTTTTTTGTGAAGGATCTACCATATATTTGTTGCAAAATTGTACCAAATCAATTTTCTAAAACACTAGGACATACTTAATGCACAGTTGACCAAATGGTTGGGTGTAAAAAAATTGATCCACCTCTCGTGAAAAAGACAACTTTCTACCGATTCAGCTGGAAGCGGGTCAAATTTGAACTGCAGCTGCCTCATAGTTTGCTATTTATTTTTCCCAAAAATCATTTCTAGTTACATAAGTACCTATTTAATCAGAGAAACACAAAAAAAATCCCAAGATTCAACCACTAGCTAGGAACGGTCATTCTCGCCGTTTTGACCGCATTTTGAAACAGGCATAAAAAATTCAAAAAAAAATCAAAAAATTGGGAAACCTTTGCATTGTGTCATTATTTGTGGCCAAGTTCCCAGGAAAAATAACAAACTTGTAACATGGCAATTATTTTAAAAAAGTGTTCTCAGAAACGAGCTATCACGTGTGGAGATCAATGGCTTTCAAGCCAAATGATCAATCTTATGGCCACATTCATGGCATAGTTTGTTCAAATGATATCATATTGTGCACAAGGGTGCATACTGGAATGGCAAACAATGTTGCCTAAGGAAGTTTTCATTTTCGTTGGACGAAAAAACCATTTTCCATTTTTCGAGTGCCCGAAAGGAGGTTTTTTTGTGAAGGAACTACCAAATAATTGTTGCAAAATTGGACCAAATCATTTTTATAAAATACTAGGCCATATTTAATGCACAATTGACAAAATGGTTGGGTGTAAAAAAATTTGATCCACCTCTCGTGAAAAAGACAAATTTCCGCTGATTCAGTTGGAAGCGGGTCAAATTTGAACTGCAGCTGCCTCATAGTTTGCTATTTATTTTTTCCAAAAATCATTTCTAGTTACATAAGGACCTCTTTAATCATAAATACATGGTTTGGTGGCGATACGTCGAGGTTTGGGCGGTGGCCGAGGGCCCCAACTCTAGAGCGCGTAAACTCGCATGCCCGTCGCGTGGTCACCGCGTGACCGTAATGTTGCCATGTGTTCTGGGCGGCCTAGGCATGTCTAGTGGGTTGGGCACTCCCCAGGTTGGTGCTAGGAAGAAAATTACAACATAAGATTCTCACGAGGAGACCGATCGATGCTCAAACATGAATTAGCAGCCAAGTGTTTGATTAGCGGTACGGGAAATGCACATGGACAATGGGCGTGAGTTTTGGCTGAGGATGATCATCTACTAAGGAGAATGTCTTCACAAATTTTTAGCTCAAAAGGAGGATCCTAGGTGGTACTTGCTTTGCAAAGTACCACGCTGGACAAAAATATGAATGTTGAAGCTGGGCTCAAAATAATGAATGGAGTGAGCTGAAATTTTGTGGAGGATGGTTATTTGGGCATAGGAAAGCATTGTAGAAAATTGATACCATTTGGACATGCCAACGTAGTACTTCCTTCACAATGCTCTTCTATGGACAAAAACTTGGGAAAACTAGTGAGAGAGATTGGATGAATGAAATGAGCTCAAAATTGGTGTAGCTAAGTTACTTAGGTATGGTCATGTGTTGGTAAATTTTCAGATCATTTGGGTAAGCCTAGCTAGTACTTACTTCACAAAGCTTCTCTCGAGGTAGAAACTTTGGAAATTTCCCGAGAAAGATTTACTAGGAAAATTGAGCTCAATATTATCATGTGGCAATGATTTGTGTATGTAAGAGTGCCCGAAAAGTTTGAGGGTAATAAGAGGGGTCTATATAACACTTGCTTTGCAACGTGCCAATTTGGCCATAAAATATAAATTGAACCTGGGCTCACATAGATGATTTGACTGAGCTGCAATTTGGAGGAGGGTGATAATTTGGGCATATGAAGGAACTGTATAAATTTCATGTCATTTAGAGATATAAAAAAAGTACTTCCTTCACAATAATCTAGGTGGACAAAAACTTGGGAAATTTGCCGAGGAAGATTTGCTAGGCAAATGGAGCTGAATTTTGTCATGTGGTAATGATTTGGATAGGAAAGAGTGCCCAAAAATTCCAAGGGCAATCAAGAATATATAAATAGCGCTTCCTTCATAAAGTGTTGTTGTGAACAGAATAGGAAAATGAATATTGTTGAATTAGTTTTGAACTAGGCAAGGAAGGATTTTTACATATTTGATGAAGATATGCCCCAAAGAATTTATGAGATTTTTTTGGGAATTTTGGGAATGATAGAAATATAGGTTGCTTCACAACCTAGGGCAAAAACTGCCACATGGACATGACACATAGGCAAAACTGATGAGATGGCGCCTAGTCATCACAACCCACCACAATCTACAAGGCTATGACCATCTATATTGGTCATTAACAACTAGAAATAAGGCAGCGGACTAGCATTGTTTTGCTTTGTGACCATTTCGTGTAAGGAAATTACGACCTTTCTGACCAAAATGGTCGCAATGGTTTAGGGTTTGGAGCCCCCTGAACAGCTTTTGACCAATTGGTCTAAAATGGTCATAAATTTATGACCAATTCTTCGAGGGTCACTGACAAAAGGTCATAAGTTGACATATTTCTTGTAGTGTGTTGAGCGGACTCGAAACAGGGCAAGGGCGTTGCCGATCGTGGGAGAGCCCCCTGGCGTGCAGGTTTCTCATACAAAGGCGTGACATCTCCGGGGGGGAATAACCTCATATAAAAAGGATAGAACAAATAAGGGTTCAGTGCAACTTAGCTTCTGTTTGTAGTCACTCGAGCGATGATCTTCCGGCCTCCGTCCTTCTCCAAGAGCCACGAAGACGAAGGAGTGCTGAGCTGATTGCTAGAGACGATTCTCACAACTGCGCCCCCTACCTGGCGCGCCAAAGATGTCGGTGGGAACTACACCTATGGGATCACAAGAATCCCTACTATGGTTGCGGGGCGCGGGGTCGTGAGAAGAGCGGATCAAACAGATAGCACACGGTTCGTTTATCCAGGTTCGGGCCGCGAGGATGCGTAAAACCCTACTCCTGCTTTGGTGGATTGTATATATGTGTTCTTGAGCTAGCTATGGGGCGTGAGGAGCTCCAAAAAGCCGAATCCTCCTCCTGGTCGCCTCGGGCCTCCTTTTATAGGAAAGGGGTTGCCACAGTGGCACACAGGAGGTGGAAAGGGTACAGTGATGTAAGGTTATCCCTTGCATTACATGACAAGGCGCATTTAATGCGTCTTGCCCAGGTGTCCTTGCTTTATCGGGGACGGGGGAGAGCCCTGTCTCGTCCGTCGCCGCTCCCTCTCGTGTCGACACGCGCCCTGGCCAGCGGCGCCCGTGGTGCCATGTAGGCAGGCAGGCAGTCGAGGTGGCGCAGTGATGGGTCTCCACGAAGATCCGCATGCCGCCACGCAGGTGCCTGCCCAGCTGGTTGGGTCGGCAGCTACATGCGAACGGCGGTGGAGGTTTGACTAGCGTGGGCCTGATGGCGGCCCTATGGGTGTTCTTGGCAAGGGCCTTGCCGGGGCCCCGGCAAGGGTCTTGCCGTGGCGCCTGCTGTCATCCCCGGCAAGGCTCTTGCCGGGGGCCTTGTGGTCCTCCTTGGCTGGGATCCCGCTAAGGATCATCATCTTCTAAAGGGTGTATCTGATCTTGAATGTCTTCACAAAGATCTGCATGCCACCACGGGGATGTCTCCCGAATCCTTGCCCCATGGGGGCAGTGGACTCAAGGGTGACTTACTCCGTAGGTGTGGGGCGAGCTGCCACGGCAAGGGTCTTGCCGGGTTTGCTAAAACCGCCTCCCGGCAAGGATCTTGCCGGGGGGTCCGCTTTGTCCCCTTTGCTCTTTGTGGTCTTGGTCTTGGTGTCATTCTGCTTCTCCTGAGCTTCGGCCTTACCTTGGCTCACCTCCCTTGCCTTGCTCAGTGTGGTGGTGCATGTGGCTCAGACTGCCCGTGCACAGTTATAGGGGTACAAAAAGTGTACCCCTCTTTTCGTACACCGACATGCACCAAAAGAAATGTTTTTAGTATTTTTTTCTCACGTGATCACCTGCGTCGTTTTTATGATGTACTACTATAGTAGCCTAGGCTAGTCATAGTGGAAAGTAACTTAGACTACTCTAGTAACTCTATGGTTACCCTAAGAGCAAGTATTACCTCCGTCCTGGTTTACTCTTCCAATTTTGTAGTGAAAAAGTATCACTAGCCAGCCAACCCTATCGTATGAGCGAATGATATTGGTACCTCTTGATGACACGGCAATCTTATGCAGCCACCTGCTCTAATATGTTCTCTTCTTTTGCAGATAAAAAAAGACCCGAAAGTGAAAAATGTGCTGCACTATAACAATCTCATCGAATGCCTTGATCTCCATCTTACAGAAATTGATTTGATCGACTACCGAGGCATCACATCTGAGATTAAATTGGCTAGGTTCTTTATTCTGGAGGCAAGTGTGCTCAAGGTAATGAGGTTTGGCGTTCTCTGGCGCAACAATGAATGGCGTGCTGAGCACCGCAAGCGTCTAAGCCTAAATGACAAAGTCTCCACAGAAGCTGAATTTGTTTTTGAAACATCAAGTGGCCAAAGACTCGAAAACTTATTTGCCCATTAGTGACTTGTCAGGGCGGTGGATTTTAGTTTGTACGATAATGTTGCATCCACCTAAATTAACGAAAGTTCTTACGTAAACTTCCTAGTAATTCCCTCTTCGTAGGTGCAGCATTACTCCTAACATTTGTAATATCAGTTTGAAACTTGTAATATTGCCGTGTCCTATTCCTGCCTTTTCAAAATCCTGCGAATCAACCAGGTCCTGAGTTGGTGATGATATTGTGCCTCCCATCTTTCACCAATAGCCGTCGGATCTAGATCTGACGCATACAAACCAAGCTTCTCCATTTTTGCAAAAAGATGCCCGCACTTGTTCCCTATTTACAAACAACTCCTTGTCTCTCATAGTCAGCCTTATCTCCTCCCCACCACATCTAGAAGGCCGAGGAAAAATCTAGCGCGATGGCCGCTGCCAGAGCCGTCCACCCCCAATCTTGGTGTTCCGTGCAATGCACGGGCATCTACGCATGGGAAATTATGTCGAACAGGGCTAGTTGTAAGCAGGCTAGCTCTACAGCCATGATGATAGTGACTGCAGACGGTGAGGCTGGCTATGGTATGCCAAACACGGCGCCTATACTCAGGTGTCATCTCCGGCGCAGAGTCCTGTCACTTCACTTTGAGGAGCAGCACGTAATAATTTGACTAGCGGGTAGTACAGTGCTAGTACTCCTACTACTACATTGGTAGTACTACTGCTAGTACTAGTAGAACCACTGTCTGGATTTAGGAGTACTACCACGTCCATCTGGATTTTAGTATTTGACTAGCAATATCTAGTAATGCATGTCACAAAAAATGTACTACTCCCTCTGTAAATAAATACATGGTGTTTTATTCCTATCGGCGAGAGAACTTAATGTTTTTTTGCTAACTAGAGTACTAATAGGATTACATGCAATGAACTAAACACTGCATGTCATGTTTGGTAGTCTCAAGTCATTGAAAGCATGCACAGCCCACATCTCTCATTGGTTGATATGTCACAAAATAAGAAACAACGAGGGAGTTAATGCATCGTGCCTAAGTATTTTGGGATTATTTGGTTTTCGTAAGGTGACTTACACAACATTTTTGTTTACATGCATTAACATTTTATTAGTTAAATCAAAGGTCCAAACTTGGCGCAAAATGCAAAGGGGGCCAATAAACCAGTAAACATCAAACTTCTCTCGTTTAGCCCCAACAAGAGGTCCGGTGTGATGACTATACTACACCGGCATGGAGGGGGACGCAGCTTCATTAACTTACGGCAACTGCCTTTGGCTGAATAACACGTGGGCCCAGGGGGTGGCTGGCCCACCTATCATACAGCCAAAGGCAGGTGCAGTAGAGGGCCGAGGAGTAGTACGAAATCCTACGCACCTACGCACCCTAACCAAGGGCAAGAGTGATCACTTGAATCGCAAGATCAGTTGACTAGAAGCTAAGCTAGACCCATGGAGGCGATGAGAGTGAGCATCAGCCGGCTGTGCCAGATGGTCCACGACGCCGGCATGCGGCCCGGCACCAAGGAACGTTTCCAGGTAGTATCGCTTGAGGCCGCCAGGGCGAGGGGCTGCTTGGACGACAGCTTCGTCTCCTTGTTCGACGAGGTCCTCGTCGGTCTCCTCGACAAGTTCACCATTGTCAAGAAGCTTGCGGACGACTTTGATGTAATCCTCCAGCCGATGCGCCCAGGCTCTGCGATGCCGCCACCCTCAACGGCCACTATGGTGACAACCTCTTCGACGCACTGGTGGCCCTGCGACTGCCCTCCGTTGCACCGAAGAATGTCCACCTCGAGGTCGCCCTCGCCGCGCAGCGCCTAGCACAGCAAGACACCATCGACATAATCACCCATGTCTATGCGGAAATCTTCCACAAGGACTACTACATGCAAGAGGAGGACGATAGGACGCTGGCCTTCTTGGACCGTAGGGCAACCTTGGACGGCACTGTTCAGAAGCACGTTGAGCTCGCCGCCAACACCGCTTCTCCTCACACGTCGGTTGGTGACCCGGCGCACTAGGGCGTGAGGTGTGGTTGATGGATCCGTATGTATTTTTATCTTTCCATCAAATCCATGTAGTAGTATATGATACTACAGTAATTATCTTACCTTTCGCATCAACTTCATAATTTTCGTACGTACTCCATGCATGTACGGCGCCAGAACCAAACTTCTTATTACTCTAGGCAAATCGTTATTTTCTATCTATCGGTCGTGCCATGGAGCAGAACCAAATTTTACAAGTTACGAGTTCAAAAGGAAAAAGCCTGCCATGTTCGGGTCGCACCCCCACACGGTTGGTCCGGCACACCGCTCAAGCGGGAATGCATGCGATGTTGCATTTTCACTTACAAGTGGGACCGCAGTTGAGCAAACCGACTATCGGCAAACCCCCACCCCGCCCACCGCGCGATGGTTGAGAAAACAGGAGGGAGAAGAGATGGCTGTAGCATGGACTCCAAGAAAATTGGTGTCGGATGGGACTCGTGTGGGTGGCGTGTGCCGTACTGCTAGACGTGAATGCTGCCCATGCCACCCCACTCTATCAAGTCTATATCGAGGAACATAGAACAAATTTCCTGCTCCCTTAAAAAAATCCTGCAGTCCGTGCTCAGCCCTCCTCTACCTCTCTTCGCAGCCAGCCAGCGGACGCGCGGAGCCCATCGTCTGTTTGCTCACATGCGGCCCCACATGTCAGTGAAAACGTAAGAGGACCCACTGAACCTGCACATCTTTCACCTCGACGTGCTGGTGATGAAAAACAAATCCAATAAAGATCTTCGGTGGCCGCTTTTGGAGTTACTCAAGAGTAGTAAGATTCTATTTACAGTTTAACCCAAGATGCACATCTCGTGGCTTCAACTACCACTCTATTTTCTTTCATGACACGACCTGGATGCTGGATGTCCCACGTGTCGGCAAAAGGAGGAAGAACCCGACCAAATCTTCGGTTGTGCTCTCGGATTAGACTAGTTGTGCTAACTTAAAAAATTTAGTATGTACTCCCTCCGTTCCAAAATACTTGACTTCCATTTGTCCAAAAATGGATGTACCTATATACTAAAACATGTCTAGATACATATATATTTTGACAAATAGAAGGCATGTATTGTGCAACAGAGGGAGTAGAATGGATGCAAGTTTTTGTATTGGGAAGAAGAGTACATCCATATATTGATAGAGCGCAATTTAGTAGATGTTCTATCACTTTTAGCTAGCACAGAGGCTAGAGATGAGATTAGTGCACTTGTTGATACTCCTCCTAGAATAGAGGCTAGACATGAGACTAGATGCGAGGAAGCAACGTCTACTTCTTTACACTCGAAGAAGAAAGAAGCACGCAAGATCGAGCCTCCACAGATCAACAATGAATGCATCGAGAAGGCAGTAGTCCAACTTACAGGAGTAGTAAAATGTATTCTTGTGGTTCTTGTTTTCTTTGGTCTTGCTTTTCTAGTCAAAATTATCATTGGAGTTCGTGCAAAATGGAGATCCGTTTGGGGTCGTGCGTTGGAGTTGGCCTTACAAGTGGGACCGCAGTTAAGGAAACCGACTATCCGCGAACCCCCACCTCACCCGCCGCGCGATGGCGGAAGTTAGAGAAACGACAAGGTTGAAGAGATTGCTCTAGCACGGACTCCAGGAAATAATATGGTGTCAGCTGGATGTCGTGGTGGTGGCGTGTGCCGTACTCCTGGATGTGAATGGTTGTTCTGGCCCATGCCACCCTACTACTCCTACTATATAGTACTAGTATCGAGGATTCGAGGTGTTGGTTACGTACAGCGAACACATTAACATATGGCTACAGTAAAAACACCCGCCCGACGCGCGAAGCATGTGAAGCTAGTACAAATAGTGTACTACTATTGTTGATTGGCCTCATCCGATAACCTGTTGCAATTCACGTACAATTATGTATTCAGAATATATTTTTTTGCCTCGTTGCACCACTCACTCAGAGAAGCGACTCGAAAGCCATTCATAAATTTAGTAAGTTTATCACAGGCATATCATTTTATTACATACAACAGGTCATCAACCC
Organism: Triticum aestivum; assembly: GCF_018294505.1. Classification (NCBI taxonomy): domain Eukaryota; kingdom Viridiplantae; phylum Streptophyta; class Magnoliopsida; order Poales; family Poaceae; genus Triticum; species Triticum aestivum. The sequence continues at coordinate 1,941,060 of NC_057806.1, forward strand.
ACATCGACAACGAGGATACGTTATAAATACTAAAGTTTTCACCACACAACAAATAACAAGAAATGAAATGAACTTCAACTCAACCATTCCTCGGCGTTGGAAACGCTTGCTTTGAACCACAAGTGATTCTCTGGGACGGGCCATCGATTGTCGATCTGGAAACCAATGCAGGACTGATCATCCAGGCTGAAGCGGCCTACTATATCAGTACCAGGGTAGGGAACCACCCAAATGTCCGAGGTATAGACACAGTTGCTTCTCATAAATGGTACTGTTAATGTTGTGTCAACAGCAGTTGGATCGCCTTTCACCATCATCGGATAGTTTTGTCCAAGGAAGAGCGAGTTTTCTCCAAGACTATCAATTCTGTACCAGGGAGAAGGAGTTGGCGCTAGCACACTAGTATCCATCCCGAATACCATGCAACGGGTGTTGGAATAGGTCCGGAGAGTGCGACCATGGGAGACTACACCTGCTTCCTTAGCAGTAACATCATCAGTGGGCTGTATACACACAAGAAGAGGTGATCCATCGGAATTAGTTGCCAGGCGCCACAGAGTATATGGGCGCTGCTCGTCCTCATGCTCGTGATCATCACCATCGTCATCTCCCCCTTGGTTATAAAATTTTCAAGTATAGGTGGTGGGATGTTCACAGGACCTTGGAAACACAAGAAGAAGGTTAATTAGTAAAGGGAAACTTGCTAACCCGCATGCATGTGGATGAAACAATTATAATTACGGTGGAAGACAAACGTACCGAAACTATGAGGATCCCATGCAAAAACAGTGCCACGAGTGGTGGCAGCAAACACAAGGCCCTCGTATTGAATTGCATCACAGTACTCATCCGTGTACAGAAACTGATTTTTGAGCAATATCCATCGAGTCGAACCACAAGGACGGCAACAAGCTTGTCGAAGATAGCAACAACTTGATAGTTGTTGTAATTCCAAGAGCGGTTGGGAACTCGACAAATTGCTATCTTCCGTAGAAGACAGTCACCATGATCGTATTTGAACATGCGTACAATACCGGTGTGCTCAACCTCTGGGCAGTCTGCTGAGATTTTTGGAAGTGGAACCCGGTCACGAGTGTAGACATTCACAAGTTCCCACTCGTAGTTGGACCCAATGTAAACAACCCAATCTCCATTTGCGCCCGCCCAAGCCTTGCCCTCAAGCGATGGCATCTTAACATCATACGTATCATTATCAAGCGGCATCAACTGGCACAGGGCGAGGCCTCCGTCGTGCCGGCGCCAGTCATCAGGGTCACGGCGAAGAAGATAGGGGAGATCAAAGCGCTCCTTGACTCTTGGGTTCTTTGTAATGATGTTATTAGTTGAGTCGAGAATGGGCTTGAATGAACCTACCATACTAGCCGAGGTGATGATGTCGCACCGATCAATGAGTTCCTCCACCACGTCATCTTTCAGATCGGGGCAAGAATAACAGGGTCGTTTCCGGCCTGTTCCCTCCATGGAGAAGACGATCGAACAATGGCAGAAGAAAGGGTGAAGGGCTGAAGGAAAATGGAGGAGGGAGAGGAACAACATGCGACAGCAGTTCCAAATCGAGAGGGAAAGGCAAAGAGTCAGTGGACGGTTGCGAGTTTGCCACGGTTCACGAAGAGGCACACCGGCCTACACGTCCGTTCGGAAATACTCCTACTACTCGCCGTTGTCTCACTGATATGTTGGAACAGGAACACATGTCAACGAACCATGGTGTGTAATTTCTCATGCAAAATGTGATCTGGACGCGTTGGCCCGAGGTGTCGCATTAGTTATCAACCTTTATTTTTTTAATGGTGTGCCAATCAGTTTTGAAGCACGACTAACTGGTACTGTACACAGAGAAAATATAAACTACTCTACCACTACTCCACCTCCAGTACTAGTAGTATAAAAAAGATATATAAGCTGGAGCTTGAGCGCTTTCTTGCTAAGGGCTGCCCACTTGCTTCTCACACTACCACCCTCTCTCCAGATCTAAAAAAGATGGACCCTCTCTCCCTCCTCACCGGTGGTCACAGATCCGCCGGGGAAGAAAAGGACGTGCAGAGTTGATGCACTCATCGTCGGTGAGCGAGCTCATGCACTGACAACAAGGCCGTCCTCTCAGACCTAGCGCCCGTGTGGGATGGCCTCCGTCCCCAAGCTCGCTGCCATAGTGTGTGCGGAGGACAACAACCACGAGCAAAGCCACTTCCCGCCGACCCTCGGGTATGCTACCTCTTTTTGACCCATAACCTTGTTCTATTGCCCCATCTTCCACGTCATTGCATGTGGATATTTTTCCACTCCACCATCTTCCCAATTTGCTATCCTGTGCTCTGATGGCCACGCAGACGAAAACCATAATTTGCACTATTAAAGGAAATCCTATTTCATGCAGACTAATCCATGTCTGGGTTGAATAAGGAAAGGAAGGGAGACTGTACTGTCCAAGAGAGTAGGCATCGAATCCGCATCTAGGTTGAAAAGGGAAAAATCAGTAGCTAAGGAACGAGTCTCATGTCTCTTGGTTGAAGAAGGGTGGAAAGGCATGAGAACACAATAGAGAATGACCAGGTCAATCGGTTTGTTGTCCTCGCATAGGATAAAGGTGGCTAAAGAGAGCAAAAATGGGACGTAATCCACATATGCTGCCTGGATATTTGTTGCTCTGGGCAACCATACCTCCCTCACCACTCTGTGTCCATGGAGGTACATCGTACTGGTGCGCCCACTATCCGAATGGGCCTCCCATGCTCTTATTGACACTTTTTTGCTGTTAGTATAACGCCAGCAGTCAAGTCAAGCAATGCTACTGCTAAAGTGATGCCACATTTAACTAATGCCGCTCTCAGTCTAATGCCACCGATAAATTTAAGCAATGCCATTTAATGTCACTGGATTATTTCAGGGTTAGCTGTTGATTGTGGATGTATTAAAGATTTTTCAGCTAAGGCATTCTAATGTTGTTGCACAGCCAGTATACCAACGATGAAACTTGTTACTACCTTCAGATTTTTGCACTGTTAATGCTTATAGATTACATACCTCACTTTCATGAGATAAGTTAATTTTTTTGTACAGTGTCACCAAAATGCCAAGGCGCTGATGTCATTTTATTTTGGTTAAACTGCACAGACAATTATGAAGACAAGAGGAAAGGTCAAGAGTGGGCACCTCCTCCTCCGGCTGTTCTCTTGATTCGTTCGATCAAGTTTTTATGTTTGATCGATTATCAAGATTGGGATAGCAATTTTTAAGGTCCCCCCGAGTTCGAAATGATATTTACCTTGGAGGTACATGGTTTGCAATTTTTTATACTGTCATTAGTTAATAATGCTAGTTACCTTCAGACTTTTGTATTTGGTTTAATGCTCATGCACAGCTAGTATACCAATGCTGAAACTTGTTACCTTTACATTTTGTATTGTTAATTCTTATAGAAACCTTCCAGTGCTAGAGTTTATTGAAATCTGTTCAGTAAAACCATTGTACTGTACCCTGTAATAAACTAACTACTCTACTGTTGCACTAGCCACTGGATTAGTGTATATTTGTAGTATTCGAATGGTGTTGCATTAGCGTATGGACATAAATAAAGTGTGGCAAGCTTTCCCAGATATGTGCTCAAGAAAACTACTACCTGTTTTTCTAAATACTAGACGTTTGGGTACTTTAAATTGAACCGCGAAAACGTCTTATATTAAGGAACAAAGGGTGTAGAGTTCACTCAAATTATCCCGGTAAAGCTAGTCACACCTTTGTTAAAATTAATGTTCATTATGTTATCGGAGGAGGTCTGTATGTTTGTCTCTAATGCCTGTCGACTACATACCTGACATCATGATGTAATGTTAAGTCATTTCCTTTTGTACAGTGTCACTGAATTGTCAAGGCGGTGATGGCATTTTATTTTAGTAGAACTGCACAAAATTTGCTTAAAAGAAGAGGAAAGGTCAGGAATGGCTCAGTTTTTCAGAAAAAACTATGTATGCCTTCCTGACATCAGCCGTTGTTGCTTTATTTATTCCTTCAAACAGGTGGTTAGAAACAGTCTTGCTACCTTTTCCCATTAAGAAATTGGAATGCTTATATTTGTGAGTCTATGCTTCAACTAGTGCCACTTTTAGAGTAATCACACTTTCAATATCTATGCAAACAGGGATGCTCGATTTTAGTGGAACTGCACAAAAAGTCCAACTGGTTCAACATTAGGAGCATGTTTTTTCCAAACCTTTATATCCAATTGGTGGCACTATGAGCTGTTCATTACGAAGGTACATGGTTTGCTACTATCTTGCTACTCTTTTTGTACTGTCATTAGATAGTAATACTAGTGGTTTGCATGTGAATTTATTGGCAGGGTGGACCTACATTGGAGGTGCAGGACAGGATTCAATGATTGGATGCTCAATTTCGGTTGTATCGATTTCACCTCTTCCATCACTGCGAACATGGATATCCTTGGTCTGATGAAGAATAGGCGCTATATTTCTGCTCTGAACCAGCAAATCAATTCAGTATGAAATTGTCCAGGGCAAAACATAACTGTATCAGATTGTCCAGTGCAGAACATGACAGATGCTAAGCGGAAGAGACATGTTTAAACCGAAAATACAAGGTGTGGTATATGTTTACTAGCTGCTTGATATTTGTGCAGACAGAGATGTCTGCCCGTTGCTATTTGGCAAACAAACAAAGTGTCCGCAATTTTGGTTGAACTGCACAAGAGAATAGTATAGTCACTGCATGCAGTGCCATTTGAAAATAGACACAGAAAGATTGGATAGTCACTTCATGGACTGCAGAAAAGTAGTACTGTACTATTTATTGGCCAACACTAGGTGCTTCATTGCTTTGGTCTGATTATACAATGGGCATCATTTTGCCTAAGTTAAAGTTTGTATTCCGAAAATAGTCTCGCGGTGTGATCGAGAGAAGACCAAATCATATTGCAGTGGATGTTCCTCCATCATGTGTGGTTCATTCTCATGGTTCCAGCTGTTGGTGAAACCACTTACGTTTGCAAGAGGAATTGTAGACTTCACAAACAAATTTGTCTTTCAGTCTGTACTGAATGTTGGCCAAGAGAAGCATCCATGTTAGTAGGAAGAACAAATGTTTTTTCTAGATCTTTGCTTTTGGAGCTACATATTTGTATATGATCTGTGAATCATTGAGATGCATTAACATGTTGATCTTATGTATGGGAATCGTACTAGTTAGTTTTAGTTGCGGCGCAAGATCTGAAGTGGCTGATCTTTGCTTTTGGAGCTACATATTTGTATATGATCTATGAATCATTGAGATGCATTAACAGTTACTTATTTCTGTTCGCTCAGTGTTTACAAGTTATTGATCGATCACTAGCTAGCCTACAAATGCGCTCCTGGCAGTTTTATTTGCGACGCAAGATGCGAAGTGGCAGTTTTTTGAATAAAAATGCCTACCTCTGAAGAAACTGACAAGCTACACTATCGATCCTACACGGATAAAAATGCCTACCTCTAAAGAAGTTTAAGCCTAATTAATTTCGTGAGCAAAGTAGCAAGACCAAGGCATGGCAATAATTAACGGCATGCAGAAGTTTAAGCCTAATTAATTCCAGCGATTTAAGTGGCTGCATGCGTGCCCTCGGCTGCGACTCGTTGCATGCTGCTTCGCGTACTGCCTGCGAGCAATTTTGAGTGCCTGCATGCAGCCGGCCGTAATTAAGGTAGCTAATGATGCCAAAAAAGATACGCTTTAACTGTTGCGGGCTTTTTAAATTCATGGAATCATTATTGATAAGGAGGGAGATGATTTGAGTGCACTCGTTTGACCGCCGTGCTGGCGTGCGACCTAGACGGGACGGGATGGCATAGTCGTAATTTCAGTTTCTCTAGTTTTCCATGGAAAGCTGGCGCGCTAAGCCATTATGCATTGAATTCCGATGACCGTCATGCTACTTTCTGCCTATAAGTACTGCTTCCCGGCCTTCTCCGATGCCACCGTGACCCAACTCGCCATATCCTCATAAGCCCCCACCGGCCTGACGTCGCTCGCCACGTCTGCCATGCCCCCGCCCATCCGCGGTAGGCGACGCCGGAGGCGGTCACCGCGGGAACTAGTGTTCAGGTTTTCACCAGAAGGCAGACGGAGGGAGGATGCATTCTATCTGTCTTTAGATGGCAATGCGGAGATTGAGGAGTTGTTGGAGCGCGACCGCATGGCGGAGGAGCAGGAGTTTTTGGAGCGCGACTGCCTAGCGGAGGAGCAGCGTATCGCCAATTTGTGCCGCCAGCGGGACATGGAGAAGCAGTGCACCGACGCTCTGAGTTGCAAGCAGAGCGCCCGCAACTGGGCCGGCTACATGGAGGCCGGAGCTCAGCAAATAGCCCTGGAGGCTGTCGGGCATGCACACGTTTGCGACGCAGATTTTTACTACCAGCTCGTCAAGTGGGTCTCCCGCTTGGAAGCCGAAGCTTCGGTGGACCACGTCCCCATGGAAAGGGCCAACGCGCATGAGCAACGCGCCCTATCGCACCTCTTGCAAGTCCGAGGCGAGGCGCACGACGCCGGTGCCGGCATTTAGCGTGTACCACAGATGGCGTCCGGCATCATCTAGTTAGCTAAGAGTAAATTAGTACTTGTACGCTACTAGAGTATTAGTGGGAGTAGATAGTTAACTTGGCTATGATGGTTCTCAGCGTGGAAGTTCAGTACTCTATATGTGGATCAGACCTGTTACTTTGCTCTGAATGTTGAACTTTCCGTCTGAACGTATGGAATGGGCTGTTATTTTTTTAAATGGGTTGTATTTGTCCTCCACGGGTTTAGAGGCTGACTTGTGGGCCTAGCAAGTTGACGCGTACACAATCAGGAGATGATTGTACGTGGAGAGGATGACAGCAGGGACCCGCCAAGGTCATGGCAGTACGCAAGCAAGTGCCTCCTTATTTCAAGCCAATAAAAAATGGCTCCTCCTAGTGGATTTCTGACATCTGGGTCCCATGCCATTGTCAACGTAGTCAATAAACGAGAGAATTGCACAACGAGCGGCTGACACCAGGGACCCAGCAGCTCGCCCAGTTATTTTTGTTTTGGGTTAATTTGATAAATGCCACTCCAAATCTGGTGTATCCGAGAAATGCCACTGCAATTTCCAAACTTTGAAAAATGCCATTTCATGCCATTTCTAGTGGCATTTTTCGAAGTCTGGAGTGGCGTTTTTCAAAGTTTGCAAACTGCAGTGGCGTTTTTCAAAGTTTGCAAAAATTGCAGTGGCATTTTTCAAAGTTTGGAAATTGTAGTGGCATTTTTATGAATCGCCATAATTGGAGTGGCATTTATCTAATTTGTTTTTGAGACGGAAGCAGGGTGTCAACTGGGCTGTGCGGGACACTCTGGCCTGTCTAGACAGCCTTTTCTTTTATGTTTACCACAGACCAGCCCAGTAGTTTTTTTTTCTTTCTGAAAATGGCTACCCAGTTTTTTGTGATTTGTCAAGTAAGTCGCTTTATCAGACCTGTTGGGATGCAAATCTTTCAAGACGAGAAGAGCTTCATTCGGCTGGCCGAGAAAATGGCCTATCAGTAATGAGAAATGGGTTGTACATTTTTAAAACATATCAAACCGGCAATTAGTTTCAAATATCTTTTTTTTATTTCGAGATTTTAAATTGCATTGATTTTTATGCATGGACAATTTATTGGATTTTATATTGATATACATTTATTTTTAAAATCAGTCTGAATGTGACTCGAAATTTTGGAATTAAAAACAGTTCATACTGCACCGACATATGAAAAATTCCGTATAATTTTTTAACCGTGGCCACAATATGGGCTGTAATGCTAATAAAAAGAATATGGGCTCCAAAAAAACGTAAGAATTAGCAAATGGGCTGTAAATTATTTGAAATAGTGGCAGATGGGTTGTATGCTCTTTTCCACAGATTTGAGGCTTTCCATAGATGGCATGTATACTGTTGGATGTCCATCCAACGGCCGTCGTGCTTCTTCAATCTCTGCTCTTCCTGCTCCAGCCACTCAAACAAGTGCTGACGGGACTGCCTGCTCCCTCCTCCCCGCGGCCGGCTGTGCTGCCGCGCAGGCCTCACCGCCCCATCGTACTCCCATCGCTGACCTAGTCATCCCTCTACTCACCCACACATACTGTTATTCTCCAGTGACGACAGACGAACCAGTAAACCCTCGTACAGTCGTACTACCCTCCGCATGGGAAACAAAAACAACTGCCGAGTCTTCCCTATCTCCGTGTCGTTCCCTTCCTAGGCCTCGCCGTCGTCCATCGCCCTGGTGCTTTCGGCATGGCGTGGTCAACGTGGTCAACGACCGACATGCATCTGAAGTGAACTGTACGTGGAGAGGCTGACAGCTGGGTCCACGGCCGCATGCAAGGAAATGCCTCCTTATTACGCGCAAAATAATGATTCCTCCACCTGACATCTGGGACCCACCGAAAGGGCATCTGTATTTCGGGAAAAAAACGTTACCGCCGCTGGCAGCTCGGACCCACCAGCTATATCTTCGCACGCAAGGAAGTGCCTCCTTATTATGCACAAAAAAATGAATACTCCCCTGCTAGCTGGGACCCAGTATAGTGGGCCTACTAAGTTGACGGGGACGAAGGGCTTTGTCAACTTAGTCAATATACATGATTCTAGCTCGACTGACTGTACGATGTCCATCCAACGGCCGTAGTGCTTCTTCAACCTCTGGTCTACTTGCTCCAGCCGCCCAAAGCAATGTCAGTCGTGCCGCCTGCTCCTGCCTCCCGTGGCCGGCTGTGCTGCTGCGGAGGCCTCACCGCCCCCATACTACTCCCGCCGCTGGCCAGGCCATCCCTCCACTCCACTCACCCACACCCCATGTTATTCTGCGGCGACAGCAGCGCAACCGAACCAGTAAACCCTCATACTCCTCTCCGCGTGGGCATCCACTACCGCATCTTCCCCGGCTCCGCGTCGTCCCCTTCGTAGGCCTCACCGTCGTCCACCGCCGTGGTGCTCTCGGTGCGGCGTGGTCAATGTGGTCAACGACCGAATTCCATCGGGAGAATATTGTACGTGGAGAGGCTGACAGCTGGGTCCATGGCAGCCGCAAGGAAGTGCCTCCTTATTACGCGGAAAATAATTATTCCTCCACCTGACAGTAGGGACCCACCGGACGCCCACCAGTATTTCGCGAAAAAAACGTTTGCCCCTGACTGCTGGGACCCACCCGAGGGCCATCGTATTTTGCAAAAAAAATGTTCCCCCTGCTGTCAGCTCGGACCCACCGGAAGTGCCTCCTTATTACGCACAAAAAAATGAATACCCCCCTGCTACCTGGGACCCACCTTGGTGGGAGGCTGACTTGTGGGCCTAGTAAGTTGACGGGGACAGAGGGCTTTGCCAACTTAGTCAATATAAACGATTCTAGCTCCAGTGATCATACAATGTCCATCCAACGGCCATAGTGCTTCTTCAACCTCTGGTCTTCTTGCTCCAGCCGTCCAAAGCAGCGCCGGTCGTGCCGCATGCTCCTGCCTCCCGTGGCCGGACGTGCTGCCATAGAGGCCTCACTGCCCCCGACTATTCCCACCGCTGGCCAGGCCCTGCGGCAACGGCAGCCTCACACCGCAGCCGAACCAGTGAACCCTCGTACGCCTCTCCGCGCGGGCTTCCACTGTCGCGTCTTCCCCGGCTCCCCGTTGTCCCCTTCCTAGGCCTTGCCGTCATCCACCACCCTGGTGCTCTCGGCGCGGCGTGGTCAAGGTGGTCAAGGAATGACTTCCATCGGACGTGGACTGTACGTGGAGAGGCTGACAACTGGGTCCACGGTTGCAGCAAGGAAGTGCCTCCTTATTACACAGAAAATAATGATTCCTCCACCTGACAGCTGGGACCCACCAGACGGGCCACTGTATTTCGTGAAAAAACGTTTCCCCCTGATTGCTGGGACCCACCAGCTACATCTTCGCATGCAAGGAAGTGCGTCCGGGCAAAAAAAACAATTCGCCCCCTGACTGCTGGGACCCGCCAGCTACATCTTCGCAGGCAAGGAAGTGTCTGACAGTCGGAACCCACCTAGTTGAAGCGTACGTAGCGTTGTCATTCTGGTCGCGAACGTGTACATACATATATACTGGTGGATGTAGAGGCGTGCACATGTCATAGTAGAGGCGCGTACGTGTCGTAGTAGAGGCGCGCACGTAGCATGTACATGTACGTACAGCGGCCAGGGTGCAAGAGAGAAAATACGGCCACGTATGTGTACATGCGGACGGGGTCTCGAACGCCTACTCGCGCATGCGTACGGCTAGGGCTCGTGTACATGGTTGGGTCAGAACGGAGAAACAGTGTCGTCGCCATGTTCATGGGGAGGCAACGGAATGCGTCGTGTTCATGGGAGGCAACGGAATGCGTTGTGTTCATCGAGAGGCAACGGAATGTGTGGGAGCCAACCGACTGGGTCGGAACGGAATGTGTGGTCATGTTCATCGGGAGGGCTTGGATAGAACAGGCGATAGAAACGAGGCCTGATGTACCGCACAACGGAGGAAACGGACCTCCTACATTTGAAACGGGGTCCTGTTGATCGGGAGGGGTCTGGCGTACCGCAAAACGGAGGAAACAGACCTCCTACGGTTGAAACGGGGGTCATGTTGATCGGGAGGGGTGTCGCGTACCGCAAAACGGACGAAACGGACTTGTGTTGGAGCGCTACGGTCGAAACGGGGGTCCTCTTCATTGGGAGGGGTGTGGCGTACCGCAAAACGGGACTTCACGGGATACTGTTCATCTCCACCGTCGACCTCCTCCAGCCTCCACGGGCTACTGTCGACCTCCTCCGGACTCCACGGGCTCTTGTTCATCTAGCCTCCACCGCGCGCTACTCCACCGGCTACTGTTCAACCACCCCTCCACGGGCACCCCTCCACCGTCTACTGTTCATCCAGCCCTCCACACCATGGGGTCCTGTTCAACCACCCCTCCACGGGCACCCCTCCACCGTCTACTGTTCATCCAGCCCTCCACCACACCACGGGGTCCTGTTCATCCAGAGGCAACGCCACCGCTCACTGTTCATCCAAACCCCCCGCCCCCTGCAACGCTTACTGTTCATCCCAGAGGCAGCATCGATCGGCTTCAGTTAGCAGCAGTAGCGAAGGAATCGCTCGATCGGGTTCAGTTAACAGCCATCGATCGATCGCTCGGGTTCAGTAACGCGTAGCCTGCAGTGCAATCGCTCGGGTTCAGTTAGAGCCCAACGCCTCGCTCGGGTTCAGTTAGAGCCAACGCCTCGCACACACGCGCGTACGTGTACGAGAGAAACGCGCATCGCTCGGCCCCCGACCTCCCATCGTAACTGGGAACTCCCCGAAATTTTCCTCCCCCTCGCTTCTACCATGGTTTTTTCCGTCATGGACGGCCCAAAGAATGTCATGCAGCTGCGTCTCCGGCCCGCCCAGGACGAAAAGCCCATTTTCTGTCATGATTTTTTGTCATAGAAGTAGGAGCCCACCACATCTATGATGATACAGGTTTTGTCACAATTATCGTCATAGAAGTGTCATATGTATGACAGAAAAAAAATTCCGTTCGGCCCAAAATGTCACGGATGTGTCTTTTTTTTGTAGTGATAGCAACGAGAGGGAAGAGTATCGTCCATGTACCCTCGTAGACCGTAAGCGGAAGCGTTATGAGAACGCAGTTGATGTAGGCGAACGTCTTCACGATCCGACTGATCCAAGTACCGAATGCACGGCACCTCTGAGTTCAGCACATGTTCAGCTTGATGACGTCCCACGAACTCCGATCCAGCAGAGCTTCACGGGAGAGTTTCGTCAGCACGATGGCGTGATGACGGCGATGATGTTGCTACCGCACACGGCTTGAAACAATCAACTTGTGTGTTCTAGGGTGCCCCCTGCCCCCCGTATATAAAGGAGTGGAGGAGGGGGAGGGTCGGCCCTCTACTATGGCGCCCCCCGGGGAGTCCTACTCCGACCGGGAGTAGGATTCTCCCCCTTCCACGTAGTAGGACTAGGAGAGAATGAAAGGGAAAAGAGAAGAGAAGCGAGGAGGGGGCGCAGCCCCTCCTCCTAGTCCAATTCGGACTAAGCCTTGGGGGGCATGCAGCCTCTCCTCTCTCTTTCCCCTAAAGCCCAATAAGGCCCATATACTCCCCGGCGAATTCCCGTAACTCCCCGGTACTCCGAAAAATACCCGAATCACTCGGAACCTTCCCGATGTCCGAATATAGTCGTCCAATATATCAATCTTTACGTCTCAACCATTTCGAGACTCCTCGTCATGTCCCCGATCTCATCCGAGACTCCGAACTACCTTCGGTACATCAAAACACATAAACTCATATTACCGATCATCACCGAACGTTAAGCGTGCAGACCCTACAGGTTTGAGAACTATGTAGACATGACCGAGACACGTCTCCGGTCAATAACCAATAGCGGAACCTGGATGCTCATATTGGCTCCTACATATTCTACGAAGATCTTTATCGGTCAAACCGCATAACAACATACGTTGTTCCCTTTGTCATCGATATGTTCTTTGCCCGAGATTCGATCGTCGGTATCTCAATACCTAGCTCAATCTCGTTACCGGCAAGTCTCTTTACTCGTTCCTTCATACATCATTCCGCAACTAACTCATTAGTTGCATTGCTTGCAAGGCTTATAGTGATGTGCATTACCAAGAGGGCCCAGAGATACCTCTCCGACAATCGGAGTGACAAATCCTAATCTCGATCTATGCCAACTCAACAAGTACCATCGGAGACACATATAGAGCACCTTTATAATCACCCAGTTACGTTGTGACGTTTGGTAGCACACAAAGTGTTACTCCGGTAATCGGGAGTTGCATAATCTCATAGTCATAGTAACATGTATAAGTCATGAAGAAAGCAATAGCAGTAAACTAAAATGACCAAGTGCTAAGCTAATGGAATGGGTCAAGTCAATCACATCATTCTCCTAATGATGTGATCCCGTTTATCAAATGACAACTCATGTCTATGGTTAGGAAACATAACCATCTTTGACCAACGAGCTAGTCAAGTAGAGGCATACTAGTGACATTCTGTTTTTCTATGTATTCACATATGTACTAAGTTTCCGGTTAATACAATCCTAGCATGAATAATAAGCATTTATCATGATATAAGGAAATAAATAATAACTTTATTATTGTCTCTAGGGCATATTTCCTTCACTCTCCATATAGGCAAAATCCCATTGGGATGCCGCACCACCGGAGTGAATGTGTGCATACATGTGTGTTTTTCTTTATTGTTTACGGTGGTTCGCGAGTCGAACAACCCCTCCAAAATCATATCTCCTTCAAAGAAACTGCTAGCAACCCCACAAATTCCCACTTTAAAAACGTTTTCGATGGGTCTATTAGAAAGGCGTCGAGCAAACATTTGGCCCTAGCGTCTTCATGGGCCCCTTCTCTAATCTTCTCGTTGGAATACGCCTTACACTGGTCTCCATTCATATCACTAGTGACTACATGGGAGAGTGAAAGCTCCTTGTTATCACCGCATACCTGGGGAGGGGGCGTTAAAAATAGGGTGCCTATCATGCAAGGGCAAGTTATCAAGACAAAGGGACTGCATATGGTTATTGCATTCTTCTCTTTTCTTGCATGGTTACATATGGTCGTTGTCAACGCGCACCGAGGCGTTCATGGGGTAGAATGTAATCCTACTACATAACAAATAATATTACTAGCAAACTTAGATATTATATAGAAATGAAATCTTGATTTAAAGTATATTGCAAATGATATTGAATAGATTCGGTACAAAGAAAAAAAGAAATGGTCAATGGAGACAACGGGTGCACGGGAGAGTAAATACATCTGACCACCAGCCATTGCTTCTCCTACTACTCCCTTCGTCCTGAATTAGACAATTAATTTAGGCTGAAGGTAATATTATTTGACTTATTAGTATCCATGCGCCTTATGGCACGATTTTAGCTGTGAGGTCGATAATGGTGGAACAAAATGCATGGGTGAATCTCAGTAGGTCGCCTCTGGCTTGTAGGTGGTGCCGATCTTGAAATCTGTCGGGACAACATCGTCGAAGACGTTGCGCTGGCCCTTCTGGGTCTCGTAGCGGAAGCTGTAGGGGCCCTCGAGGGACTTGTCGCTCTTGATCTCCCACGCGCCGCTGTAGCCCTTTTTCAGGGGCAGCCAGTCCTCCTTCTGCTTCAGCTCCACCTCCTTCATGCTGTCGCCATCCTTGTCGTACTTGATCTGCAGCACCAAATGCTTCGGGTCCGACCCCTTCTCCATCGTGAAGCACACCGGCGGCGGCGCGCACCACGCCACGGCCACCAGGGCCGCCACCACCACCGCTACTAGCATCCTGCTCGATGAAGTCATCGCCGCTTGGTTGGTTGATTGATTCTTGTGTAATCGAGTATTGATCAAATGTTGTTTATGGCTCTATAATAGATGGATGGTGGGTGTGGTGTCATACCCTATTTATGGATGGTCTGGCGGTACTCTGTCTATGTCGCTCGCAGGCCCCGGGGCATAGAGAGCCCCTTATGCATGCACGGTCAAGCTTGGTCACCACCGTGGCCGATTTTCCGTCAGCCACCGGCATCAGCGGAGCATTTGTTTGTCGCATGCATGCCATGTATATATACACATAGCGACAAAAAAACATAAAAGTTGTGACGTCCCCGATTCAATCGTACATTAATCATGCACGCAAACGTGTACGATCAAGATCAGGAACTCACGGGAAGATATCACAACACAACTCTAAAAACATAAATAAGTCATACAAGCACCATAATACAAGGCAGGGGCCTCGAGGGCTCGAATACAAGTGCTCGATCATAGACGAGTCAGCGGAAGCAACAATATCTGAGTACAGACATAAGTTAAACAAGTTTGCCTTAAGAAGGATAGCACAAACTGGGATACAGATCGAAAGAGGCGCAGGCCTCCTGCCTGGGATCCTCCTAAACTACTCCTGGTCACCGTCAGCGGCCTGCACGTAGTAGTAGGCACCCTCGGTGTAGTAGGAGTCATCGTCAACGGTGGCGTCTGACTCCTAGGCTCCAGCATCTGGTTGAGAAAACCGAGAAGAAAGGAAAGGGAGGAAAGAGGGAGAAAAGCAACCGTGAGTACTCATCCAAAGTACTCGCAAGTAAGGATCTACACTACATATCCATGGGTATCAGTGTAAAAGGGCAATATTGATGGACTAAACTGCAGAATGCTAGAATAAGAGGGGGGTAGCTAGTCCTATCGAAGACTACGCTTCTGGCAGCCTCCATCTTGCAGCATGTAGAAGAGAGTAGATGGTAAGTTCACCAAGTAGCATCGCATAGCATAAGCCTACCCAGCGATCCTCCCCTCGTCGCCCTGTGTGAGAGCGATCACCGGGTTGTATCTGGCACTTGGAAGGGTGTGTTTTATTAAGTATCCGGTTCTAGTTGTCATAAGGTCAAGGTACAACTCCGTCGTCCTGTTACCGAAGATCACGGCTATTCGAATAGATAAACTTCCCTGCAGGGGTGCACCACATTACCCGACACGCTCGATCCCCTTTGGCCGGACACACTTTCCTGGGTCATGCCCGACCACAGAAGATTAACACGTCACAGCCCCACCTAGGCACAACAGAGAGGTCAGCACGTCGGTCTAAATCCTATGCGCGCAGGGGTCTGGGCCCATCACCCATTGCACACCTGCATGTTGTGTGGGCGGCCGGAAGCAGACCTAGCCTCCCTAATACAAGAGTAGGTGTTCCAGTCAAATCCGGCGCGCGCTACTCAGTCACTGACGTCACGAAGGCTTCGGCTAATACCACGACGCCGATTGCCCATATCTTGTCCCACGTGGCGGTTAGTGCGCATAAGGTCAATGACCCAACTCAGATAAAATACCAAGATCTCGTTAAGCGTGTTATTATGAAGTAACCGCGGACGCCGACCAGGGCCAGGCCCACCTCTCTCCTATGTGGTCTCAACCTGCCCTGTCGCTCCGCCACAAAGTAACAGTCGGGGGCCGTCGAGAACCCAGGCCCACCTCTACCGGGATGGAGCCACCTGCCCCTTCAGCCCCCATCTCCGAACAATATCATAATTAATGTAACTGTATAAAGTATATAGCATATGCCCGTGATCACCTCCCGAAGTGATCACGGCCTAGTAGTATAGCATGGTAGACGGACAAGAGTGTAGGGCCACTGATGGAACACTAGCATCCTATACTACGCATTTAGGATTGCAGGTAAGGGTAACAACTATAGCAACAGTGACAGGCTATGCAGCAGAATAGGATTAACCGAAAGCAGTAACATGCTACACTACTCTAATGCAAGCAGTAGAGAGAAGGAATAGGCGATATCTGGTGATCAAAGGGGGGCTTGCCCGGAAGCTTAGCCGAGAAGGAGGGGTCGCCAACACCGTAGACGTACTGGGTAGTAGTGGCGTCGGTCTCATAGTCTACCGGAGAGAAGAGGGGGAAGAAACAATAAATATAATGCAAACATAAGCATGACGATGCATGACATGACAATGAGCGGTGCTAGGTGTTCCCTAACACAGTAGGAGGTGATACCGGCGAAGGGGGAAAACATCCGGGAAAGTATTCCCAGTGTTTCACGTTTTTGGACAGATGAACCGGAGGGGTAAAGTTACGTGTTCGCTATGCTAGATATGTGTGGCGGATGAACGGGCTACGTATCTGGATTCGTCTCGTTGTTCTGAGCAACTTTCATGTACAAAGTATTTTCAGCCGAGCTATGGATTATTTTATATTAATTTGTAAAGATTTAATTCTTTTTTTGAATTAACGGAATTAATTTAATTAGAAAATTGTAATTATGATGTCAGCATGATGTCAAGATGATGTCAGCGGTCAACCATCTGTTGACCTAGTTAAACTGATGAGTGGGTCCCACTGTCATTGGCTATGATTATCTAAACAAATTTAATTTCAATAATTAGGTGATTAGGTTAATTAATCAGTGTTAATTAAGTTAATTAATTAATTAATTTTCTTTATTTATTTATTTCCTTTTTAAAAACATTTCATAGGGGTGGGCCCCACATGTCAATGGCCCAGGCGGCCTTAGCGGGTACGTGGACAGGCGGGATATGGGGACCGTAGCAGATGCGGGCGCTGCCCGGGCGTGGCGTCACCCGAGGGGGGGCGGATCCGGCAAGGTGCCGGAGCAGGGAGGCTGATGGCCACGGCGCCGGCCAGGCGGCCGGAACGGCGACCACCGAGCAACTACGGAGGTGCAGAGCGACGCGCGTGGGGGATGAGCGGAGGCAGCCGCGTGGGCAGGTCAGTGCAACGCGGTGGCGGACGCCGGTGGAGCCGCGAGCGGCGGCGTGTGGGGAGGCGCAGGGTGTGGGTGAGGCACAGGCGCGATCGGTGCGGTGTGTGCTGCGGCAAGGAGGGCGACTGCTGGCGCGGAGCTCGGGCGGCAGCAGCAGTAAGCGCCGCGGGAGGACGGATGCGGCGTGCAGGGTCGGGGTGCGGCAGGGGAGCAGGGCGGGATGCGGCCAGGAGGTGGTGGGAGCTAGCGGGTGGCTTGGCCGCGGCAGGAGGCAGAGCAGAGCGGGGGAAGCAGGGGTGGGCCGGAGCGAGCGGGCGCGGCCAGGGTTAGAGCGGGGAGGCGCGGTGGCTGCGACCAGAGGCCAGGGGGTCCTACACATTTTTTGTTTCCTTTGTTTGTTTGTTTTTACTTTTCTTTTCCTTATCTTATTTCTTTTCTGTTTCTTTTAATTCCTATTTACAATAGTTTCATTAACATACCAAATTAAGTGGCACCTAAATTGATGTTACCAGCTATGCCACTGTCACATTAATTTACTACCCAAACTAAAAACGGTTTTGTAATTGTTCAATATTTAAATATCATTTAAATAATAGTTTTACTGGTATTTTATTTACTATAGTGCATCTAAACACTTTTATAAAAGTGTGGTTTCACCAACATAATTACTTATGATTTATTTGACACGCTTAGTGCATTTGAGTTTTAATATTTGAAAACTTCTATTGTTTGACTTAAATTCAAATTTGAATTTGAATCTGTTTTTGAACTAACGCAAGATTAACAACAGTAATCGTGGTGACGTGGCATCATTAATGTGGGATTACTGTAGCCTAATTATTCGGGCGTCACAAATCTCCTCTACTACAAGAAATTCTAACGAATCTTGTCGGTCTTGGTTGCTCTTCTCGAAGAGGTCGATCCATAGCGTTGACTTCTTCATACCTATGCACCAATGCATCATGATGAAGTTGTCGTCCTTTATTCGGGAACTCCATCGTACTTATGAAAGAATAAGGGGGTATTCCGGGAGAATGGACCTCTGCACGGTTGTCTATCTGGTTGATAACATCGGGGGAGGTGGCGGAAAGTATCTCTCAAATTGAAACATAATAATATATCGAGAGCAAAGTAGGAAGTATTGGGGAACATTGCAGAAAACAAAAATTTTCCTACGGTTTCACCAAGATCCATCTATGAGTTCATCTAGCAACGAGTGATTGGATGCATCTACGTACCTTGTAGATCGCGAGCGGAAGCGTTCAAAGAACGGGGATGAGGGAGTCGTACTCGACGTGATCCAAATCACCGGAGATCCTAGCGCCGAACGGACGGCACCTCCGCGTTCAACACACCTACGGTCAGCGTAATGTCTCCTCCTTCTTGATCCATCAAGGGGAAGGACAGGTTGAGGAAGATGGCTCCAGCAGCAGCACGACGGCATGGTGGTGATGGAGCTGCAGTACTCCGGCAGGGCTTCGCCAAGCACTATGGAGGAGGAGGAGGTGTTGGAGAGGGAGAGGGAGGCACCAAAGGCAAGGGGGTGAGAAGTCCTCCATCTCCCCACTATATATAGGAGGGCCAAGGGGGGGGCAGCCCTAGGAGATCTAATCTCCTAGGGGGTGCGGCCAAGGGGAGGAATCCCTCCTCCCCAAGGCACCTAGGAGGTGCCTTCCCCTCCTAGGACTCTTCCTTTAGGGTTTCCCCCACCCTAGGCGCATGGGCCCTAGGGGGAAGTGGCGCCCCAGCCCATTTTGGGCTGGATCCCTTCCCACTTCAGCCCATGGGGCCCTCCGGGATAGGTGGCCCCACCCGGTGGACCCTGGGACCCTTTCGGTGGTCCCGGTACAATACCGGTGACCCCGAAACTTGTCCCGATGCCCGAAATAGTACTTCCTATATGTAATTCTTTACCTCCGGACCATTCCGAAACTCCTCGTGACATCTAGGATCTCATACGGGACTCCGAACAACATTCGGGTTACTGCATATACATATCCCTACAACCCTAGCGTCACCGAACCTTAAGTGTGTAGACCCTATGGGTTCGGGAGACATGTAGACATGACCGAGATCGCTCTCCGATCAATAACCAACAGCGGGATCTGGATACCCATGTTGGCTCCCAGATGCTCCTCGATGATCTCATCGGATGAACCACGATGTCGAGGATTCAAGCAACCCCGTATACAATTCCCTTTGTCAATCGGTATGTTACTTGCCCGAGATCTGATCGTCGGTATCCCAATACCTCGTTCAATCTCGTTACCGGCAAGTCACTTTACTCGTACCGTAATGCATGATGTCGTGACCAGACACTTGGTCACTTTGAGCTCATTATGATGATGCATTACCGAGTGGGCCCAGTGATACCTCTCCATCATACGGAGTGACAAATCCCAGTCTTGATCCGTGTCAACCCAACAGACACTTTCGGAGATACCCATAGTATACCTTTATAGTCACCCAGTTACGTTGTGACGTTTGGTATACCCAAAGCACTCCTACGGTATCCGGGAGTTACACGATCTCATGGTCTAAGGAAAAGATACTTGACATTGGAAAACTCTAGCAAACGAACTATACGACCTTGTGCTATGTTTAGGATTGGGTCTTGTCCATCACATCATTCTCCTAATGATGTGATCTCGTTATCAATGACATCCAGTGTCCATAGTTAGGAAACCATGACTATCTGTTGATCAACGAGCTAGTCAACTAGAGGCTTACTAGGGACATGTTGGTGTCTATTATTCACACATGTATTACGATTTCCGGATAACACAATTATAGCATGAATAAAGACAATTATCATGAACAAGGAAATATAATAATAATGCTTTTATTATTGCCTGTAGGGCATATTTCCAACAGTCTCCCACTTGCACTAGAGTCAATAATCTAGTTACATTGTGATGAATCGAACATCCATGGAATTCTGGTGTTGATCATGTTTTGCTTTAGGGAGAGGTTTAGTCAACGGATCTGCTACATTCAGGTCCGTATGTACTTTACAAATATCTATGTATCCATCTTGAACATTTTCACGAATGGAGTTGAAGCGACGCTTGATGTGCCTGGTCTTCTTGTGAAACCTGGGCTCCTTGGCAAGAGCAATAGCTCCAGTGTTGTCACAGAAGAGTTTGATTGGCCCCGACGCATTGGGTATGACTCCTAGGTCGGTGATGAACTCCTTCACAAAAATTGCTTCATGCGCTGCCTCCGAGGCTGCCATGTACTCCGCTTCACATGTAGATCCCGCCACGACGCTCTGCTTGCCACTGCACCAGCTTACTGCCCCACCATTCAAAATATACACGTATCCGGTTTATGACTTTGAGTCATCCAGATCTGTGTCAAAGCTAGCGTCGACGTAACCCTTTATGACGAGCTCTTCGTCACCTCCATAAATGAGAAACATTTCCTTAGTCCTTTTCAGGTACTTCAGGATATTCTTGACCGCTGTCCAGTGTTCCTTGCCGGGATTACTTTGGTACCTACCTACCAAACTTACGGCAAGGTTTACATCAGGTCTGGTACACAGCATGGCATACATAATAGAACCTATGGCTGAGGCATAGGGGATGACACTCATCTCTTCTATATCTTCTGTCGTGGTCGGACATTGAGCTGAGCTCAATTTCACACCTTGCAACACAGGCAAGAACCCATTCTTAGACTGATCCATATTGAACTTCTTCAATATCTTATCAAGGTATGTGCTTTGTGAAAGACTTATGAGGCGTCTTGATCTATCTCTATAGATCTTGATGCCTAATATATATGCAGCTTCTCCAAGGTCCTTCATTGAAAAACTCTTATTCAAGTAGGCCTTAATGTTGTCCAAGAGTTCTATATCATTTCCCATCAAAAGTATGTCATCTATATATAATATGAGAAATGCTACAGAGCTCCCACTCACTTTCTTGTAAACGCAGGCTTCTCCATAAGTCTGTGTAAACCCAAACGCTTTGATCATCTCATCAAAGCGAATGTTCCAACTCCGAGATGCTTGCACCAGCCCATAAATCGAGCGTTGGAGCTTGCATACCTTGTCAGCATTCTTAGGATCGACAAAACCTTCCGGCTGCATCATATACAATTCTTCCTTAAGGAAACCATTAAGGAATGCCGTTTTGACGTCCATTTGCCATATCTCATAATCATAGAATGCGGCAATTGCTAACATGATTCGGACGGACTTTAGCTTCGCTACCATTGAGAAAGTCTCATCGTAGTCAACCCCTTGCACTTGTCGACAACCTTTAGTGACAAGCCGAGCTTTATAGATGGTCACATTACCATCCGCGTATGTCTTCTTCTTAAAGATCCATTTATTTTCTATGGCTCGCCGCTCAACGGGTAAGTCAGTCAAAGCCCATACTTCGTTTTCATACATGGATCCTATCTCGGATTTCATGGCTTCTAGCCATTTGTCGGAATCCGGGCCCGCCATTGCTTCTTCATAGTTCGAAGGTTCACCGTTGTCTAACAACATGATTTCCAAGACAGGGTTGCCGTACCACTCTGGTGCGGAACGTGTCCTTGTGGACCTTCGAATTTCAGTAGGAGCTTGATCAGAAGTATCTTGATCATCATCATTAACTTCCTCTCTAGTCGGTGCAGGCACCTCAGGAACATTTTCTTGAGTTGCGCCATTATCCGGTTCAAGAGGTAATACTTCATCAAGTTCTACTTTCCTCCCACTTACTTCTTTCGAGAGAAACTCTTTCTCTAGAAAGGACCCATTCTTGGCAACAAAGATCTTGCCTTCGGATCTGAGGTAGAAGGTATACCCAATAGTTTCTTTAGGGTATCCTATGAAGACGCATTTTTCCGATTTGGGTTCGAGCTTTTCAGGTTGAAGTTTCTTGACATAAGCATCGCATCCCCAAACTTTTAGAAACGACAGCTTAGGTTTCTTCCCAAACCATAATTCAAATGGTGTCGTCTCAACGGATTTCGACGGAGCCCTATTTAAAGTGAATGCAGCAGTCTCTAAAGCATAGCCCCAAAAAGATAGCGGTAAATCGGTAAGAGACATCATAGATCGCACCATATCTAATAGAGTGCGATTACGACGTTCGGACACACCATTACGCTGAGGTGTTCCAGGCGGCGTGAGTTGTGAAACTATTCCACATTTTCTTAAGTGTGTACCAAACTCGTGACTCAAGTATTCTCCTCCACGATCTGATCGTAGGAACTTGATTTTCCTGTCACGTTGATTCTCAACCTCACTCTGAAATTCCTTGAACTTTTCAAAGGTTTCAGACTTGTGTTTCATTAAGTAGATATACCCATATCTACTCAAGTCATCAGTGAGGGTGAGAACATAACGATAGCCACCGCGAGCCTCAACACTCATTGGACCGCACACATCAGTATGTATGATTTTCAATAAGTTGGTTGCTCGCTCCATTGTTCCTGAGAACGAGGTCTTGGTCATTTTACCCATGAGGCATGGTTCGCACGTGTCAAATGATTCATAATCAAGAGACTCTAAAAGTCCATCAGCATGGAGCTTCTTCATGCGTTTGACACCTATGTGACCAAGGCGGCAATGCCACAAGTATGTGGGACTATCATTATCAATCTTACATCTTTTGGTACTCACACTATGAACATGTGTAGCATTACGCTCGAGATTCATTAAGAATAAACCATTCACCATCGGAGCATGACCATAAAACATATCTCTCATATAAATAGAACGACCATTATTCTCGGATTTAAATGAGTAGTCATCTCGTATTAAACGAGATCCTGATACAATGTTCATGCTCAAACTTGGCACTAAATAACAATTATTGAGGTTCAAAACTAATCCCGTAGGTAAATGTAGAGGTAGCGTGCCGATGGCGATCACATCGACCTTGGAACCATTCCCGACGTGCATCATCACCTCGTCCTTTGCCAGTCTCCGCTTATTCCGCAGCTCCTATTTTTAGTTACAAATGTGAGCAACCGCACCGGTATCAAATACCCAGGATCTACTATGAGTACTGGTAAGGTACACATCAATTACATGTATATCACATATACCTTTCGTTTTGCCGGCCTTCTTGTCCGCTAAGTATTTGGGGCAGTTCCGCTTCCAGTGACCACTTTCCTTGCAATAAAAGCACTCAGTCTCGGTCTTGGGTCCATTCTTTGGCTTCTTCTCGGCAGCTTGCTTGCCGGGCGCGGCAACTCCCTTGCCGTCCTTCTTGAAAGCTTTCTTACCCTTGCCCTTCTTGAACTTAGTGGTTTTATTCACCATCAACACTTGATGTTCCTTTTTGACTTCTACCTCTGCTGATTTCAGCATTGCAAATACTTCAGGAATGGTCTTTTCCATCCCCTGCATATTGAAGTTCATCACAAAGCTCTTGTAGCTCGGTGGAAGCGACTAGAGGATTCTGTCAATGACCGCGTCATCCGGGAGATTAACTCCCAGCTGAGTCAAGCGGTTATGTAACCCAGACATAGTGAGTATGTGCTCACTGACAGAACTGTTTTCCTCCATCTTACAGCTGAAGAACTTGTCGGAGACTTGATATCTCTCGACCCGGGCATGAGCTTGGAAATCCATTTTCAGCTCTTCGAACATCTCATATGCTCCGTGTCTCTCAAAACGCTTTTGGAGCCCCGGCTCTAAGCTGTAAAGCATGCCGCACTGAACGAGGGAGTAGTCATTGGTACGAGCCTGCCAAGCGTTCATAACGTCTTGTTCTGCAGGGAGAACAGGTGCGTCACCTAGTGGTGCTTGTAGGACATAATCTTTCTTGGCAGCTATGAGGATGATCCTCAGGTTCCGGACCCAGTCCGTGTAGTTGCTGCCATCGTCTTTCAGCTTGGTTTTCTCTAGGAACGCGTTGAAGTTGAGGACTACGTTGGCCATTTGATCTACAAGACATATTGTAAAAAAATTAGACTAAGTTCATGATAATTAAGTTCATCTAATCAAATTATAATGAACTCCCACTTAGATAGACATCCCTCCTATAATCTAAGTATAACATGATCCGAGTTAACTAGGCCGTGTCCGATCATCACGTGAGACGGACTACTCAACGTCGGTGAACATCTTCATGTTGACCGTATCTTCTATACGACTCATGCTCGACCTTTCGGTCTTCTGTGTTCCGAGGCCATGTCTGTACATGCTAGGCTCGTCAAGTCAACCTAAGTGTTTGCATGTGTAAATCTGTCTTACACCCGTTGTATGTGAACGTTAGAATCTATCACACCCGATCATCACGTGGTGCTTCGAAACAACGAACTGTCGCAACGGTGCACAGTTAGGGGGAACACTTTCTTGAAATTCTTATGAGGGATCATCTTATTTACTACCGTCGTTCTAAGCAAACAAGATGCAAAAACATGATAAACATCACATGCAATCAAATAATAATAGTGACATGATATGGCCAATATCAAATAGCTCCTTTGATCTCCATCTTGGGGCTCCATGATCATCTTGTCACCGGCATGACACCATGATCTCCATCATCATGATCTCCATCATTGTGTCTCCATGAAATTGCTCGCCAACTATTACTTCTACTACTATGGCTAACGCGTTTAGCAATAAAGTAAAGTAATTTACATGGCGTTTCTCAATGACACGCAGGTCATACAAAAAATAAAGACAACTCCTATGGCTCATGTCGGTTGTCATACTCATCGACATGCAAGTCGTGATTCCTATTACAATAGCATGAACATCTCATACATCACATATAGATCATTCATCATTCATCACAACTTTGGCCATATCATATCACAAAGCACTTGCTGCAAAAACAAGTTAGACGTCCTCTAATTGTTGTTGCAAGTTTTACGTGGCTGAAGTAGGGTTCTAGCAAGAACGTTTTCTTACCTACGTGAAAGCCACAACGTGATTTGTCAACTTCTATTTACCCTTCATAAGGACCCTTTTCATCGAATCCGCTCCAACTAAAGTGGGAGAGACAGACACCCACCAGCCACCTTATGCAACTTGTGCATGTTAGTCGGTGGAACCGGTCTCACGTAAGCGTACGTGTAAGGTTGGTCCGGGCCGCTTCATCCCACAATACCGTTGAAGCAAGATAAGACTAGTAGCGGCACGAAAGTTGACAACATCAATGCTCACAACAAATTGTGTTCTACTCGTGCAAAAGGAACTACGCATAGACCTAGCTCATGATGCCACTGTTGAGGAACGTTGCAGAAAACAAAAATTTTCCTACGGTTTCACCAAGATCCATCTATGAGTTCATCTAGCAATGAGTGATTGGATGCATCTGTGTACCTTGTAGATCGCGAGCGGAAGCATTCAAAGAACGGGGATGAGGGAGTCGTACTCGACATGATCCAAATCACCGGAGATCCTAGCGCCGAACGGACGGCACCTCCGTGTTCAACACACATACGGTCAGCGTAACGTCTCCTCCTTCTTGATCCAGCAAGGTGAAGGAGAGGTTGAGGAAGATGGCTCCAGCAGCAGCACGACGGCGTGGTGGTGATGGAGCTGAAGTACTCCGGCAGGGCTTCGCCAAGCACTATGGAGGAGGAGGAGGTGTTGGAGAGGGAGAGGGAGGCACCAAAGGCAAGGGGGTGAGAAGTCCTCCATCTCCCCACTATATATAGGAGGGCCAAGGGGGGGGCGCCGGCCCTAGGAGATTTAATCTCCTAGGGGGGTGCGGCCAAGGGGAGGAATCCCTCCTCCCCAAGGCACCTAGGAGGTGCCTTCCCCTCCTAGGACTCTTCCTTTAGGGTTTCCCCCACCCTAGGCGCATGGGCCCTAGGGGGAAGTGGCGCCCCAGCCCATTTTGGGCTGGATCCCTTCCCACTTCAGCCCATGGGGCCCTCCGGGATAGGTGGCCCCACCTGGTGGACCCCCGGGACCCTTTCGGTGGTCCCGGTACAATACCGGTGACCCCGAAACTTGTCCCGATGCCCGAAATAGTACTTCCTATATGTAATTCTTTACCTCCGGACCATTCCGGAACTCCTCGTGACATCCGGGATCTCATCCGGGACTCCGAACAACATTCGGGTTACTGCATATACATATCCCTACAACCCTAGCGTCACCGAACCTTAAGTGTGTAGACCCTACGGGTTCGGGAGACATGTAGACATGACCGAGATCGCTCTCCGGTCAATAACCAACAGCGGGATCTGGATACCCATGTTGGCTCCCACATGCTCCTCGATGATCTCATCGGATGAACCACGATGTCGAGGATTCAAGCAACCCCGTATACAATTCCCTTTGTCAATCGGTATGTTACTTGCCCGAGATCTGATCGTCGGTATCCCAATACCTCGTTCAATCTCATTACCGGAAAGTCACTTTACTTGTACCGTAATGCATGATCCCGTGACCAGACACTTGGTCACTTTGAGCTCATTATGATGATGCATTACCGAGTGGGCCCAGTGATACCTCTCCATCATACGGAGTGACAAATCCCAGTCTTGATCTGTGTCAACCCAACAGACACTTTCGGAGATACCCGTAGTATACCTTTA
Source organism: Triticum aestivum (assembly GCF_018294505.1). NCBI lineage: Eukaryota > Viridiplantae > Streptophyta > Magnoliopsida > Poales > Poaceae > Triticum > Triticum aestivum. The sequence continues at coordinate 1,967,888 of NC_057806.1, forward strand.
TAGTCACCCAGTTATGTTGTGACATTTGGTATACCCAAAGCACTCCTACGGTATCCGGGAGTTACACGATCTCATGGTCTAAGGAAAAGATACTTGACATTGGAAAACTCTAGCAAACGAACTATACGACCTTGTGCTATGTTTAGGATTGGGTCTTGTCCATCACATCATTCTCATAATGATGTGATCTCGTTATCAATGACATCCAATGTCCATAGTCAGGAAACCATGACTATCTGTTGATCAACGAGCTAGTCAACTAGAGGCTTACTAGGGACATGTTGGTGTCTATTATTCACACATGTATTACGACTTCCGGATAACACAATTATAGCATGAATAAAGACAATTATCATGAACAAGGAAATATAATAATAATGCTTTTATTATTGCCTCTAGGGCATATTTCCAACAGGAAGGTCGCATGAGAAGTTCCGAGCGGGCATGCAATCGCTCGTTGCCTGAAACCGAGTGTGAAAAGGGGTTTAGAGCAACGAGAACAAGTATTGCGTCTGATACCAGAATAGATCACTAGGAAGGTGGCTCATGAATTACCTATGAAACCAAGAGTGAGGAGTAACTTTGGAAACAGGGTGTACAGGAGAGTCAGGTTTTGATCCTGTGGGACTGTGGGTTATGGGCCCACCATGTGGGTTAAGTAGGAAGGGCGATGACATCTTGCACGATCATGTAAGCAAGGCATGTCAGAGGATAGTCTGTCGGTTATGTCGGCAACAACATCGGTACCAAGGACGAGGGACGAAGAGAACCATTTTCCTGCTCATTGAACGAGGCAGGCCAATAGGCAAAGTTCTCGTCCATCGGCGGTTATCGGAATGTCATCAACAATAGAAACAGGGTCTCACTAACAGAGTTGTACACCGAGGTGCTTACATAAGCAGTGAATTATTGTTGCTTAGGTTATATAGATCACAAGAAAGGTCAAACAAACCAATGGGAAGGAAAATTTGATCATTAGGTTAAACAGAACAATGGAAAGGAAATGTGTTTAAACACATATTTCAGGGGTATATCCTTCCCAAGGATAAGCAGAACATGATATCTATGACAGGATATAACATAGAAAACCCTTTAGGTAAGGGGAAAGGAAGTTCATGACATTATCAAAACAACGGTGTTTGAATAATTGACAAATAAAATTTAGCATGGTGCTTCAAAATGTCCTTATCGATGATCAGAGTACCACAGACATGCCTTGAGATAACATTGACATGGTCATCAAGTAAGGTTCGGAATTTGGATGCACGAAGGATCCATCAGGAACAACTTGTAGAATAAGTTTTACAATTTCCTCATGGAAGAATGGATATCTTTGCTAAAAAGGAAGCTATAACAATAGGGCCTCCAGCCAGGTGTGTTAGGCATGACATCACCTTACCGGGTCACATAAAGACGAATGTTATAACTCTTGGAAATATGTTCCAACCATCATATATATCTGACCGAGATTCAGATCTGATTGGTGTCAGGATAACTCAGACTCATGATGCCCGAGAAGGAAAGGGGGCAACACAATTTGACAAGATGGAGTTGCAAGATTCTTGGGAAATGGACTATGGAAGCAAGTTCCAAATCATGAGTTCATCATTAAACCAATGACAGGATGAGGAGGTGGCTGATGAACTCAGCGACAATTCATTGAGATTTCCAAAAGATTGATTTCGATAGTTATGTGAACAAGGAGATAACATTTGTCGGATCAAATGATATAATGAGGTATACTCGACGAAAACATACACAATTAAACATTGGTTGAAAGGTGCACCCAAAATACGGGCTTAGGTAGCATGATCAATGTTAGAATGGTGATTCGATAACCAATGGTCTAAGAATGAAATGTCGACCATTAACTTCAAAGCAATAAGGTTGCTAGAACTTTTAAAAATTACTAGTCCATCTATCGGTATTCCTGTTAGGAACAACACGGGGACCAAGAAAGAATGGTGATCGTGAGAAGTATCACTATACCAAGAATTCTTAAGAGGTGGAGTAATCCTCATGACATTCTTGACATAAAAGATGGTAATACTCCAAGGTAAGAAGAACAAATGTTGGATAGCAAGGAACTCAAGGTATAACACAGAACACGAAAAAGTTTGTGTTGGAGGGAAGGCAATAAAGTGGTCGATGACAACACAAATCATCGAGGGCAAGGGTGGTATTTCTCATCATGAATTCAATTGATATCTTGGAAGAGCTCCGAATGCTGATGATGATCACAACACATTTGTCAAGAGATTTCATGAAGATGTAATCGATCGGCGATGAAAACAAGTGAAAGGAATGATGAAGCGAAAGGTTATTGGAACCATGGGTACGACACAAACTCGAAATCAAGTTTGCTATTCAAGGAGAAATCATATGACGAGGAAGCTCGACATAAGATTAGCTCATCGTCTAAATTTGTGCTCCGAAAAGAAGGAACATGTAGCACAATTAAAATTAGCACGATCATGAACTAACCGATCGGGCTAGGAGTGACGTGATGGAGTATTAAACGTCTCAACAACAAAGTACTAGGAGTACTGAATCACAGTGTTAACTCAATTCACTAATCGGTGTTCTCGGTTGACGACAACCCAGAACCCCTGGAGTGACTATGACGCGGAAAGCTACTACTTCATCAGAAATTCATAACATGTAGTGCAATGGGGGTGATATCCTCGAGATATTAGGGGGTAATACTCGAAGGTAGATCAAAATAGAGGTTGGGCAGGCGTACTGATCTAAGAAGGCAAGTATTTTACTCGTCTGAGAAATGGGACCAAAGAAAGACAATATGGTCGAAACCACGATTGCAAAAGACCAAATCAGATATATAATATGAACTTATACCAACAGAATAATTAATTTAAGAGAAGTTTCCATGATAAGATCTACATCGTGTCCATGGGAATGAACACAAAGTTCAAGGTCGACTCCCACTTATCCAATGCATAATCATTAATTCACCTCTCGTATTTCAAGAATGACCTTAGTTGTTGAAAGTTTACCTGGTGCAATACTAGATAAGTATGACCCGTGAAATCTTTCGGGTTCAGACAGATTAGGGAAGGCGTTGGTTCAACCCATCGGGGCATATTAGGAACAGATACCACAAACGTCGGAGTAAATAGTACATGCTCGAAAGTAGAGTATGGTTATCAAAGCAAAGAATACAAATTGCCAAAGGCATTATATATCAAGGAAAGAACTTCTCAATGTTTTTGTATACGAAGGGCACTATCGGATGATATTTCAACAAAGGATCTGACGGTCCATAGCGAAGCTGATGTGAGTATCGACACACAACCAGAGGAAGAAACAATGTGAAGGCATTGGATTATAGAAGCAACCACTACAAGAAATATGTCAACTAGTGATCTTCTGGCAGTGACCCTGGAAGAATTGGTCATAGATCTATGACCATTTGAGACCAATTGGTCAAAAGTTGTTCGGGGGGCTCCAAACGCTAAACTATATCGACCATTTTGGTTAAAAAGGTCATAATTTTCTTACACGAAATGGTCACAAAGCAGACAGCACTAGTCTGCTGGCTTATTTCTAGCTGGTCATGACCAGTATAGATGGTCATAACCTTGTAAGTTGTGGTGGATTCTTATGACTAGGCGCCACCTCATCAGTTTTACCTATGTGTCATGTCCATGTGTCAATTTTTGCCCTAGGCTGTGAAGCAACCTATATTTCTGTCATTCCCAAAATTCCCAAAAAAATTGGGCATTCTTTACTATCCAAATCATTGCCTCATGACAATATTCAACTCCATTTGCCTGGTAAATCTTCCTCGGCAAATTTCCAAAGTTTTTGTTCAACTCGAACTGTTGTGAAGGAAGTACTATCTAGGCATATCCTAATGAGCTGAATTTTTTCCGCATCTTCTATATTCCCAAATCATAGCTCTCCACAAAATTTGAGCCCCATCTAACAATACATGTGAGTGTGGCTTCAACATTCATATTTTTGTCCAGTGTGGTACGTTGCAAAGCAAGTGACACCTAGGCTCCTCCATTTGAGCTGCAAAATTTCCAAGATAGTGTCCTTAGTAGATGATCATCCTCGGCCAAAACTCAGGACCATTGGCCATGTGCATTTCCCGTAACACTAATCAAACACTTGGGTGCTAATTCATGTTTGAGCATTGTTCGGTCTCCTCGTGAGATTCTTCTGTTGTAATTTTCTTCCAAGCATCTACGTGGGGAGTGCCAAACCTACTAGACATGCCTAGGCTTCCCAGAACGCATGGCAACACCACGGTCACGCGGTGACCACGCGGCGGGCATGCGAGTCTACGCGCTTTGGAGTTGGGGCCCTGGGCCACCTTCCAAACCTCAGCGTATCACCACCAAACCATGTATTTATGATTAAATAGATACTTATGTACATAGAAATGATTTTTGGAAAAAATAAAGAGCAAACTATAAGGCAGTTGCAGTTCAAATTTGACTCGCTTCCTACTGAATCGGCGGAAATTTGTCTTTTTCACCGGAGGTGGATAATTTTTTTTACACCCAACCACTTTGTCAATTGTGCATTAAATATGGCCTAGTATTTTATAAAATTGATTTGGTCCGTTTTTGCAACAATTATATGGTAGTTCCTTCACAAAAAAACCTCATTTCGGGCACTCAAGAAATGGAAAATGAATTTTCCATGCAAAGAAAATGAAAACTCCCTTAGGAAACATTGTTTGGAATTCTAATATGCACCCTTGTGCACAATATGAGATCATTCGAACAAACTATGCCATGAATGTGACCATAAGATTGATCATTTGGCTTGAAAGCCATGAATCTTCACGCATGATAGCTCATTTCTAAGAACACTTTTTAAAAAGAATTGTCATATTACAAGTTTATTATTTTTCTTGGAAACTTGGTCACATATGATGACACAATGCGAAGGTTTTCCAATTTTTTGAATTTTTTTGAATTTTTTATACCCGTTTCAAAATGCGGTCAAAACGACGGGCTTGACCGTTCCTAGCTAGTTGTTGAATCTTGGAAACCTTTTGATGTTTCTCTGATTAAATAGATAGTTATGTACCTAGAAATGATTTTTGGAAAAAATAAAGAGCAAACTATGAGGCAGCTACAGTTCAAATTTGACCCGCTTCCTACTAAATCGGCGGAAATTTGTCTTTTTCACCACAGGTGGATCAAGGCTTTTGACACCCAACTATTGTGTCAATTGTGCATTAAACATGGCCTAGTATTTTATAAAATTGATTTGGTCCATTTTTACAACATTTATTTGGTAGTTCCTTCACAAAAAAACCTTATTTCAGGCACTCGAAAAATGAAAAATGAATTTTCCGTGTAAATAAAATGAAAACTCCCTTAGGCAACATTGTTTGCCATTCCAAGATGCACCCTTGTGCACAATATGAGATCATTTGAACAAACTATGCCATGGATGTGGCCACAAGATTAATCATTTGACTTGATAGCTCATTTCTGAGAACACTTTTGTAAAAGAATTGTCGTATTACAAGTTTATTATTTTTCCTGCTAACTTGGTCACATATAATGACACAATGCGAAGGTTTTCCAATTTTTTGATTTTTTTTTATTTTTTTATGCCTGTTTCAAAATGCGGTCAAAACGGCGGGAATGACCGTTCCTAGCTAGTGGTTGAATCTTGGAATTTTTTTGGTGTTTCTCTGATTAAATAGATACTTTTGTACCTAGAAATGATTTTTGGAAAAAATAAATAATAAACTATGAGGCAGCCACAGTTCAAATTTGACCCGCTTCCTACTGAATCGGCAGAAATTTGTGTTTTTCACTAGAGGTGGATCAAAACTTTTTACACCCAACCATTTGGTCAATTGTAAATTAAATATGGCCTAGTATTTTAGAAAAATGATTTGGTCCAATTTTGCAACAATTATTTGGTAGGTTCTTCACAAAAATACCTCATTTGGGGCACTCGAAAAATGGAAAATGATTTTTTTGTCCAAAGAAAATGAAAATTTCCTTAGGCAACATTGTTTTCCATTCCAATATGCACCCTTTTGAACAATATGAGATCCTTTGAACAAACTATGCCATGAATGTGGCCATAAGATTGATCATTTGGCTTGAAAGCCATTGATCTCCACACATGATAGCTCGTTTCTGAGAACACTTTTTAAAAAGAATTGCCGTATTACAAGTTTATTATTTTTACTGGTAACTTGGTCACATATAATGACACTATGCGAAGGTTTTCCAATTTTTTTATTTTTTTAAATTTTTTATGCTCGTTTCAAAATGGGGTCAAAACGGCGGGCATGACCGTTCCTAGATAGTGGTTGAATCTTGGAATTTTTTTGTGTTTCTATGACTAAATAGATACTTATGTACCTAGAAATGATTTTTGCAAAAAATAAAGAGCAAACTATGAGGCAGCTGTAATACAAATTTTACCCGCTTTCTACTGAATCGGCAAAAATTTGTCTTTTTCATGAGAGGTGCATCGAAACTTTTGACACCCAACCATTTGGCCAATTGTGCATTATATATGGCCTAGTATTTTAGAAAATTGTTTTGGTACAATTTTGCAACAAATATTTGGTAGGTTCTTCAAAAACAACCTCATTTGGGGCACTCGAAAAATGGAAAATGATTTTTTCGTCCAAAGAAAATGAAAATTTCCTTAGGCAACATTGTTTTCCACTCCAATATGCACCCTTTTGCACAATATTAGATCATCTGAACAAACTATGCCATGAATGTGGCCATAAGATTGATCATTTGGCTTGAAAGCCATTGATCTCCACACATGATAGCTCGTTTCTGAGAACACTTTTTAAAAAGAATTGTCATATTACAAGATTATTATTTTTACTGGTAACTTGGTCACATATAATGACACAATGCGAGGGTTTTCCAATTTTTTGATTTTTATTTTATTTTTTATGCTCGTTTTAAAATGGGGTCAAAACAGCGGGCATGACTGTTCCTAGATATTGGTTGAATCTTGGATTTTTTGTGTTTCTATGATTAAATAGATACTTATGTACCTAGAAATTATTTTTGCAAAAAATAAAGAGCAAACTATGAGGCAGCTGCAGTACAAATTTTATCCGCTTTCTGCTGAATCGGCGGAAATTTGTCTTTTTCATGAGAGGTGCATCGAAACTTTTGACACCTAACCATTTGGTCAATTGTGCATTATATATGGCCTAGTATTTTAGAAAATTGTTTTGGTACAATTTTGCAACAAATATATGGTAAGTCCTTCACAAAAAAACTTATTTTGGGCACTCAAAGGAAAAATGATTTAAAAGAACTCATTTCTCATAACTCTTATTTCAATTTGTGATTATTCCTAAAAACTAAAGTCAAATTTGCTGACGCAATGAGAAGTTTTTTTTCAAATTTTCAGGTCATAATAAAATAGCTAACATGATTTAGCACCTTACTTTTAGTCGATTACGACCAATTTAAATGGTCAAAATATCACACCTTGTATACTGTGTTCTGATTGGTCCAGAGGCCTCTCACGCGGATCGTGGATAAATCACCGTCAGATGTTGCTGGATCCAACGGCCCGCACGTCACCGGTCTCACCCACGTCCCGCACTCCTCCTCTCGCACCCTTCTCTCCCACGCACTGCCGCCCCTCTCTCCTCTCCCTCACTCTGATCTGATCTGAATCCACCGCCGCCCACCATCGCCCACCCCCACCGCCGCCCACCCCCACCACCGCCTACCGTCGCCCACCCACACCGCCGCCCACGGTCGCCCACCCCCACCACCGCCCGCCCCCACTGTCGACGACCCTCACCATCGAGCCCACGCCCAGACACGTGCTGGACGCAGCAGGATTCACCCGTGAACCCCACCGGCGACCTCCTACTCTCCCCCAACCTCACCGCCGGCTGCCCCTTACCTCTCCGCCCAGATCGACTCGATCCGCTCATCTCGTGGCCAGATCCAGTAGTAATCCCTCCTTCCCACCTCCCTGCCTCTGGATTGAGCAGGCACCGCCGCCCCCACCCCCACTCCCTCCCTCCAGATCGAGCAGGCCGGCTTGGGGAGGCTGGCGTTCCCCGTCGAGATCCGTCGCGCGCCTCCAGCGCCAACCGCGACTGGCTCCCATCACTAGGGTTTCGCTCGGTGTGGCTCCGATGACTCAAGTGCGTCCATCTACTCCATCTCCTCCTCACAACCATTCCTAACTTCCTCAGTTTGTCGTCTCTGCCTCCCAGATCTAGGATGTCGTCCTCGCTCGAGCACCGGGACGTCATGGACGATGGCTGCTTCTTCCCCTGCCCCGGCACCATAGAGCAGCTCCGTGCGTCCGCGTTCTTCTTCTCGGGATTCCTACCCCCGGCCATGGGCCATGGCGAACGAGTAGCTCCAACCGCAGGGCTCAAAGGTATGAATCCCTTTCTCCTCCCCTCGTCTTTTCTTCTTCCGCTCTCTGTCTGACCCCCTTCTCATCTCTCTTTCGAACCTAGACATCACCATGGGAGATGAAGGCATGATGTGTTGTGCTGCTGCTCGGGAGGGACGCCATGGACCTCCCTCCTCTGCTTCTTCTCTTCCCCTACTCAAGGTGATGGATTGGTACAGTGACCTACTCCCTGCTTCCTATGTTAATTTGGTGTGCGATGTGGATGTGATGTATTTTAGGCATGATTAAATACGTGTTTTGGCACAATTCCATGTACAATTCCTTCTCAAGGTGCTGGTGTTTGTGGAGGTGATTTACCTCTTTTTCACTCTGTGTATCAAGGTGCAGATGTTGAGCATTGATAGGTGTTGTTCGGTGTACGTGTGTATCCTCTAGTAGTTTGTCTCATATATGATGTTGTCTGGCTGCCATGTTGCTGTCGTGTCTGACTATTGGACGATCAAAACAGAGATTTGTAATTTACAAACTACATGTGTGTTGACACTATTGAGATGATGATCACTTCAACTTGCATAGGTTTTGCTTGTGAGTGTGTGGGATTCATTTCATGCATGGTTCATCAGTGTACATGTTTTTGCCTTGTTTTTCAGCTCTTCAAATCCGCTGGAAGGATCCCTTGCCTGAAGTGTATTCTTTCTTTAGAGGTAGCGGGTCAAACGTTCCGTGTGTATGTTTGACTTTGAATGTTGCAATGCGTTTCAGTTACAGTGTATAGTACCTTTGTAATTCACTGTAAACATGAAGTTGACTGATGCTCTATCTGTGTTTCTGGTTTGCCAAATCTCACATAGATGGGTCTCCCTAGTTTCATGACTGCTATTTAGGACTAAGTGCTCCATAAGTGTTGCTGAAAATGAAAATGCAGTTAATTATAGCACAGTGAGAGTGCTCTCAAATGTTAGAAGGGTTGCTACTGCATTTACGCTCCCGCCAGTGTCCTGCATTGACTGATGGTGCAGCCATATACCCCTGCCAGTACCTGATTGTTCTCACTCATTATTGTGCAGCAGCGCATGCTTGTTCATACCCATTTTTTTCAATTAATGCCAACATGTACATATTTACACAGGAGATATAGCTAGATTTTCCGACTAACAAGTGACAATAAAAATGTCGTTGTTTTAACCTAGAGGTTAATAAAACACTTTGATAGTTTTGCCCTGAGCATTTTTGTCAGTTTGCAGTTACTTGTGCTGAGATACTAGTATCTTTTTATAGCCAGAAAATGTGTTGTGTATTTCTTGTCCAGAGTATAATATTCCATCTCCACAGCAAGCAAGATGTTATTTCTAGTGCTAGCCTTTTGTTGTATTGAAGTATTGTATATAGTAGGTGCACTTTGTCTTTAGAGATAGCAATCAGGAGTAATGCAGTCACTTCTGTTGCATACTTGCTCTAGCTGCAAGTACTTGGAAACTATTATTACGTATATTTTTGGATGAGCTATCGCATATCGTGTGTGTTGCATGGATGCCACAATAAATCCATTGTTTTGTTTTATCATTATGCTGCATATGTTTCCAACTCCACTATTTCTGTTTTTCTTTATCACCTTATCCAACATTGTAGATTCCTGTATTGATGCATGCCAACTATGAAAAGATCTTGTATTAAGCTTTAGCTGGCTGTTAATTATGTTGTGTTAGCTGCTGACTAACAACGGCCTGTGGCGACTGGGTGTTTTTTTGGCGCAGGTGACTTGTACACAAAGCTGTATGATCAGCTGGGTGGTCACAATCAGCGCAGGAGAGCCTGCACCTTGAAGTTGGTTTTTTTCCAACTATACTATGGTATGAGCCTGGACCATGGTTGTGATGTGGTCTTGATGTATGAGCCTACTTTTCCTATTTCTTGCTATTTTAGGATATCATGTCTGATTTCAATGTTGGGTCAACCGAGTTGTTGATTTTCTCGCCCTGGTCATACCATAATATGTTAGTGTTTAGTCATGTATGCATCTCCATCTTGCAAGCCTGCCATACATGATAGGATTAGTACTTATTAACTACTCATGTGCTTGTAGAGAAGGATAGAATTATTATTTAACCAGCCCAGATTTTTTACATTTGATGTGCTTCCAAGGGACACAGATCTCTACTCTTCAATATAATCCACACTTTGTTCCTGAAGCAGTTAGTTGTAGCATGCTGTTACATCACAACAAAGTGTCATGTATGATTATAGTGCTTTTGTTGAGATGTCCGGTACTTAATAAAATTGAAGTTAAAATAGAACCTTTATGTTCTTTGTAGTGATTTACAGTTGGTGCTATAAGTTTTCTGAACTTGAATATCTTAGTAGAACATCATCAGGTTAGAAGTTTTGCTATGCCATGCTTAGTGTTTACTGAACTAAGGCATTTGGGCATTTATGTATAACTTTTATTCTCTTGAATGGATATATTTTATTGTCAATCATTTAACTTCCACTGTATCTCACTACAAATTTATGTAGATTAGTATGTAATGTCATCGAGGTGGTTGCTGCTCTTACCGAAGATTAGAAGAATCCTAGAGATGTGCACCATAGTTTTAGTTGATGTTGCCACCATGTTTTAGTGCCTGTGTATTTGTTTTTGATTGTATGTACACTTGTTGGATCGTGCAAACATGTATGTGCTGTTGTGAGTTTCATTGAGAAATTTCTGTATTTGATCATTTAATTGAGAGAATTATTGATTATTTGCTGTTGAAATGTGTAAAATTAAAATCTATGAATGAAAAGGATTGAATGTTCTACTGGGTCGTATAATATTTGGGCTCTAAAAAGGCTATGGCCCAAACAATAGTGGGCTGGAATATTCTGCATTTATGAAAAACCGGTAACAAAAGGCTTAATGAAACGGACTGTGAAATGGCCTAGGCCCAGAAAATAAAAAGGCTGAATTGTAGGGCTTGGCCCATATAGCTGACCAAAATTAATAAGAAAAAATATATAAAAAAGCTGAATTGTTGGGCTAAACACCCAATTGGACTGGGCTGATTCTAATTTTTGACCTTCTCAGTTGGTCGCAATTTTGCCACGTCAGATTGCCACGCCGGATCCGACGTGGCTTGGGCAGACAGCCAGCGACCAAAATAGAAGGTCATAGAATCCATGACCTTTTGTTTTGGTCGTGGCCTTCCACGACCTTCTCACAAAGAAGGTCGTTAATTTCAGTTTATGAGAAGGTCGTTAATTTCAGTTTACGATCGCCAGCTTTTGACCTTCTATTTTTGGTCAAAAAAAGGTCACAAATGAAAATCAGTGACCTTTCAGTGACCAATAGTGAGGGTCACAAGTTGGCATATATCTTGTAGTGAACTGGCTAATTCAAATCCCACAGGTAAAGGAATTATGATTTCCAAATCCAAGGATCAGAAGCAAATGCTCTGATTAAGGATGGATAAGTTGAGTAAGCTTAGGGGTAAAATTGACAACAATTTGATTGGTCGAGATTCAGCTCGCGTTTAAAAATGACGTTTGAGCCGAAAGGATGAATTCTAGGATCTGATTGAGGATTGTGAGCATTCGTAACATATTGAATCAATGGACTCAAAATGATAGTGACAAAGGCTGCCAATAAGATTACTATACTTATGGGATTAACCATAATGCAAGCAAGCAAGAATTTCCAGAGAAATAAGCAGCTAAGGATTTTTGGATATCGAATATTATTTTCAAGACCTTAGTCAAACACATAAACAACTGGGGATGGGCGGATACTCGGTAAGTGCGAGAAATTATTCGTTGGGGGTATTCATGTGGCAAGAACTACAGGGCATTAGGCATAAAGTATTCTCAAATAATAGAGAGAATTTCAGGGTATCTTGTAATAACAAGATCAATGGGGAATGATTGTATGAATGGCAAGTGTATGTGGTTAATCATAGGGGTTTATCGATGGAAGTGAATTGCAAAAGCGATGGCACATAGTCTGGAGAGCACATTGTAGGGTATCTTCAGAATCTTCTAGTGCAGCAGGCGGTCATCGGTAATAAGGGGCTCTCCGGGTGGGAGTGATCACGAGATCCTAACATTAGAGTTAGAAAAATTCATTTAACTCGAATAGAAGAGAGATCGGAGTCCTAGAGTATAGATGAGGAGTAAAATATCCTAATACCACCCAATGGCGACGTGGGCCCGTAAGCCGCACAACCATGTTAGTAAAAGTTTTTCAATGACTAGACTCGACTTTGGCCAAGGAGTTGGAAAGGGGGATTCCTACAGGCAGTCGGCTCTGATACCAACTTGTGACGCCCCAGATTCAATCATGCACTAATCATGCACGCAAACATGTACGATCAAGATCAGGGACTCACAGGAAGATATCACAACACAACTCTAAAAACATAAATAAGTCATACAAGCATCATAATACAAGCCAGGGGCCTCGAGGGCACGAATACAAGTGCTCGATCATAGACGAGTCAGCGGAAGCAACAATATCTGAGTACAGACATAAGTTAAACAAGTTTGCCTTAAGAAGGCTAGCACAAACTGGGATACAGATCGAAAGAGGCGCAGGCCTCCTGCCTGGGATCCTCCTAAACTACTCCTGGTCGTCGTCAGCGGCCTGCACGTAGTAGTAGGCACCCTCGGTGTAGTAGGAGTCGTCGTTAACGGTGGCGTCTGACTCCTGGGCTCCAGGATCTGGTTGCGACAACCGAGAAGAAAGGAAAGGGGGAAAGAGGGAGAAAAGCAACCGTGAGTACTCATCCAAAGTACTCGCAAGCAAGGATCTACACTACATATGCATGGGTATCAGTGTAAAGGGGCAATATCGGTGGACTGAACTACAGAATGCCAGAATAAGAGGGGGATAGCTAGTCTTGTCGAAGACTACGCTTCTGGCAGCCTCCATCTTGCAGCATGTAGAAGAGAGTAGATGGTAAGTTCACCAAGTAGCATCACATAGCATAAGCCTACCCGGCGATCCTCCCCTTGTCGCCCTGTGTGAGAGCGATCACCGGGTTGTATCTGGCACTTGGAAGGGTGTGTTTTATTAAGTATCCGGTTCTAGTTGTCATAAGGTCAAGGTACAACTCCAAGTCGTCCTGTTACCGAAGATCACGGCTATTCGAATAGATAAACTTCCCTGCAGGGGTGCACCACATTACCCGACACGCTCGATCCCCTTTGGCCGGACACACTTTCCTGGGTCATGCCCGGCCTCGGAAGATCAACATGTCGCAGCCCCACCTAGGCACAACAGAGAGGTCAGCACGCTGGTCTAAATCCTATGCACACAGGGGTCTGGGCCCATCGCCCATTGCACATCTGCATGTTGCGTGGGCGGCCGGAAGCAGACCTAGCCTCCCTAATACAAGAGCAGGCGTTCCACTCCAATCCGGCGCGCGCCGCTTAGTCGCTGACGTCACGAAGGCTTCGGCTGATACCACGACGCTGGTTGCCCATATCTTGTCCCATGTGGCGGTTACTGCGTATAAGGTCAATGACCCAACTCAGATCAAATACCAAGATCTCGTTAAGCGTGTTATTTTGAAGTAACCGCGGACGCCGACCAGGGCCAGGCCCACCTCTCTCCTAGGTGATCTCAACCTGCCCTATTGCTCCGCCACAAAGTAACAGTCGGGGGCCGTCCGGAACCCAGGCCCACCTCTACCGGGATGGAGCCACCTGCCCCTTCAGCACCCATCTCCGAACAGTATCATAAGTAATGTGAAAGTATAAAGTATATAGAATATGCCCGTGATCACCTCCTGAAGTGATCACTGCCCAGTAGTATAGCATGGCAGACGGACAACAATGTAGGGCCACTGATGGAACACTAGCATCCTATACTGAGCATTTAGGATTGCAAGTAAGGGTAACAATTGTAGCAACAATGACAGGCTATGTAGTAGAATAGGACTAACCGAAAGCAGTAACATGCTACACTACTCTAATTCAAGCAGTAGAGAGAAGGAATAGGCGATATCTGGTGATCAAAGGGGGGGCTTGCCTGGAAGCTCAGCCGAGAAGGAGGGGTCGCCAACACCGTAGTCGTACTGGGTAGCAGCGGCGTCGGTCTCGTAGTCTACCGGAGAGAAGAGGGGGAAGAAATAATAAATATAATGCAAACATAAGCATGACGATGCATGACATGCCAATGAGCGGTGCTAGGTGTGCCCTAACGCAGTAGGAGGTGATACCGGTGAAGGGGGGAAACATCCGGGAAAGTATTCCCAGTGTTTTGCATTTTCGGACAGAGGAACCGGAGGGGGAAAGTTACGTGTTCGCTATGCTAGGGATGTGTGGCGGATGAACGGGCTGCGTATCTGGATTCGTCTCGTCGTTTTGAGCAACTTTCATCTACAAAGTATTTTCATACGAGGTACGGATTATTTTATATTAATTTATAAAGATTTAAATCTTTTTTTGAATTAACAGAATTAATTTAATTAGAAAATTGTAATTATGACGTCAGCATGATGTCAAGATGATGTCAGCGGTCAACCGTCTGTTGACCTAGTCAAACTGATAAGTGGATCCCACTGTCATTGGCTATGATTATGTAAACAGATTTAATTTGAATAATTAGGTGATTAGGTTAATTAATCAGTGTTAATTAAGTTAATTAATTTTACTTATTTGTTTCCTTTTTAAAAAAATTCATAGGGGCGGGCCCCACATGTCAATGGCCCAGGGGGCCTTAGCGGGCACGTGGACAGGCGGGTTATGGGGACCGTAGCGGGTGCGGGCGCTGCCCGGGCGTGGCGTGATACGTCTCCAATGTATCTATAATTTTTGATTGCTCCATGCTATATTATCTACTGTTTTCGACTATATTGGGCTTTATTTTCCACTTTTATATTATTTTTGGGACTAACCTATTAACCGGAGGCCCAGCCCAGAATTGCTGTTTTTCCCTATTTCAGAGTTTCGGAGAAATAGAATATCAAAAGGAGTCCAAACGGAATGAAACCTTCGGGAACGTGATTTTCTCACCGAACGTGATCCAGGAGACTTGGACCCTACTCCAACGAACAAAAGAGGTGGTCACGAGGGTGGGGGCGCGCCCACCCCCCTAGGGCGCGCCCCCTGCCTCGTGGGCCCCATGTTGCTCCACCGACGTACTCCTTCCTCCTATATATACCTACGTACCCCCAAACGGTCAGATATGGAGCCAAAAACCTAATTCCATCACCGCAACCTTCTGTATCCACGAGATCCCATCTTGGGGCCTGTTCCGGAGCTCCGCCGGAGAGGGCCATCATCACAGAGGGCTTCTACATCATCCTAACCCCTTCGATGAAGTGTGAGTAGTTCACCTCAGACCTACGGGTCCATATTTATTAGCTAGATGGCTTCTTCTCTCTTTTTGGATCTCAATACAATGTTCTCCCCCTCTCTCGTGGAGATCTATTTGATGTAATCTTCTTTTTGCAGTGTGTTTGTTGAGACCGATGAATTGTGGGTTTATGATCAAGTCTATCTATGAATAATATTTGAATCTTCTCTGAATTCTTTTATGTATGATTGGTTATATTTGCAAGTCTCTTCGAATTATCAGTTTGGTTTGGCCTACTAGATTGGTTTTTCTTGCCATGGGAGAGGTGCTTAGCATTGGGTTCAATCTTGCGGTGTCCTTTCCCAGTGATAGAAGGGGCAGCAAGGCACATATTGTATTGTTGCCATCAAGGATAACAAGATGGGGTTTTTATCATATTGCATGAAACTATCCCTCTACATCATGTCATCTTGCTTAAGGCATTACTCTATTTTTAACTTAATACTCTAGATGCATGCTGGATAGCGGTCGATGAGTGGAGTAATAGTAGTAGATGCAGGTAGGAGTCGGTCTACTTGTCTCAGACGTGATGCCTATATACATGATCATACCTAGACATTCTCATAACTATGCTCAATTCTGTCAATTGCTCAACCGTAATTTGTTCACCCACCGTAGAATACTTATGCTCTTGAGAGAAGCCACTAGTGAAACCTATGGCCCCCGGGTCTATTTTCCTCATATTAATCTCCATCACTTTAATCTTGCTTGCTTTTTACTTTGCCTTTTTACTTTTCACTTTGCATCTCTATACCAAAAATACCACAAATATTATCTATCATCTCTATCAGATCTCACCCCCGTAAGTAACCGTGAAGGGATTGACAACCCCTAATCGCGTTGGTTGCATGGAGCTATTGTTTTTGTGTAGGTACGAGGGACTTGAGCGTAGCCTCCTACTGGATTGATACCTTGGTTCTCAAAAACTGAGGGAAATACGTACGCTACTTTGCTGCATCATCCTCTCCTCTTCAGGGAAATCCAACGCAGTGCTCAAGAGGTAGCAAGAAGAATTTCTGGCGCTGTTGTCGGGGAATCTGCGCAAAAGTCAACATACCAAGTACCCATCACAATCCCTATCTCCCGCATTACATTAGTTGCCATTTGCCTCTCATTTTCCTCTCCCCCACTTCACCCTTGCCGTTTTATTCGCCCTCTCTTTTCCGTTTGCCTTTTTCTCGCTTGCCTTGTCGTCATGGCTAGTCTTATATTGTAACGCCATCGATGCGGCTATAGCTCCCACGTGTCGAGGCACGACTTAGAGACATAACCGCATTGAAAGCAATGTTGCAAGTCAGGCAATCATTACAACATCCCATATAATATATAATAAAAGGGGGAGAACATAGTTGGCTTACACTCGCCACGTCACATCAAAGTACATAAATAACATCCATCATACAAACACTCATGGCCCTACTACGGCGCCAAAATAGAAGAAAACCCAACATGCAACAAGGCCCTGAATCGAACCCCAACTAGGCACCACTACTAATCATCAAGAAAAGACACGTAGTAACGCTGAGAGTCCTCGCCGAACTCCCACTTGAGCTCGTAATCGTCACCTGGAGCGGAATCACCTGGACCTGCATCTGGAGTTATAGTATCTGTGAGCCACAGGGACTCAGCAATCTCGCACCCTCGCGATCAAGACTATTTGAGCTTATAGGTATGGCAAGGTTAAATATGAGTGGAGCTGCAGCAAGCGACTAGCAAGTATGGTGGCTAACTTATACGCAAAAGAGAGCGAGAAGAGGAGGCAAAGCGCGAGCGAGAATCTAGAAGGCAACCTGCGCAAACATTACTCCAACACCGTGTCCACTTCCGGACTCCGCCGAGAAGAGGCCATCACGGTAACACACTCAGTTGATTCATTTTAATTAATTAAGGTTTAAGTTATCTACAACCGGACATTAACAAATTCCCATCTGTCCATAACCGCGGGCACGGCTTTCGAAAGTTCAATCCCTGCAGGGGAGTCCCAACTTAGCCCATGACAAGCTCTCACGGTCAAGGAAGGAATAGACCTCCTCCCAAGACGTTCGGATCAGACTCGGTATCTCGGTAACTCAAGACACTACGGCGGGTTAAAACAAGACCAGCAACACCGCCTGAATGTGCCGACAAATCCCGATAGGAGCTGCACATATCTCTTTCTCAGGGCACACTCAGATTGTCCTAGGTATGGGTAGGCCAGCCCAGAGTTGCCCCTGGTGGCCACCGGTAGCTGACAGGTGGACCAACACTCAGAGGAGCACTGGCCCGGGGGTAAAATAAGATGACCCTTGAGTCTGCAGAACCCAAGGGAAAGAAACGGCTAGGTGGCAAATGGTAAAACCAAGGTTGGGCATTGCAGGAAAAGCTTTAATCAAGGCGAAATATCAAGGGGTTCCCATTATAGCCCAACCGCGTAAGGAACGCAAAATCCGGGAACATAACACCGATATGACGGAAACTAGAGCGGCAAGAGTGGAACAAAACACTAGGCGAGAGGCCGAGCCTTCCACCCTTTACCAAGTATATAGATGCATTAAGATAACATGGCAATATAATGATATCCCAACAAGTAAATAAATGATGTTCCAACAAGGAACAGCCTCCAATCTTCACCTGCAACTAGCAACGCTATAAGAGGGGATGAGCAAAGCGGTAACATAACCAATCAATGGTTTGCCAGGACAAGATGGGTTAGAGGTTAAACATGGAAATTGGGAGGCTTACAAGCAAAAGGTAGGCATCGTAGCATTGGCATAGCAAGAGCGAGCAAACTAGCATAGCAAAGATAGTAGTGATTTCGAGGGTATGATCATCTTGCCTGCACAGTTGTCAGAGTTGACTGGATCCTCACAAGCAAACTCAACGGGCTCCTAGGTAGCGAACTCGTCTCCCGGCTCTACCCAAACAAGACAAACAAGCAACAAGGATACAATCAACCACGTGCAAGACCAAGCAATATGATGAAATGATGACATGCTATGCGGGATGCGATGCGGAATGCAAAATGCAAGATATGACAGGAAATGCATTAACCTGGCCTCAACTTGGAATTCCAAGGGTGCCACTGGAAAGATGAGATGAAATCGCTTGAAAACGATATAAAGAACGCCGGAATCGGAGTTACGGTTTGGAAATGGCAAGCGATTTAAGATATGACACCGGTCTGTGATTTACAGCAAGTAGGCATCTAAATGCAACGAGATGAACATGCTACAGCCACCAAACATGACAACAAAATACATGGCAGGGATGCACACAAGATGCTTAACAAAAGACTAGCACTGAGCCACGGCCGATTCATCCATTATGAGGTTCAAACAAGCATGGCAAAAACGCAAATGCAAAACAGATTCCAGACTTAGTGAAATTAACACTCGTTTGAAATTTCAGATCACGAAGCCCTCTTCGGAGCAGCAAAACAACATGATACATGACCTGATTAAGACAAGTAAGAACATGGCATGGAGCTACTCAACAAGCTTAACAAAAGACCCAAAGTGACCTGGGGCCAAAAGGGTTCACAAAATATACTAACGGGCATACTAATATAGCTAAAACACAATCAGTTTTCAGACTTGGTGAAAACTGAGACATGCTGAAATATAACTCACGAAGGCATGTAAACGAGCTCGATGCACTCACCACGGTGCAAGTCATGGAAAGCTAAGCATACATCCATTAAGAAGGCACAAAATGCTAGCTATACATAGCAAGAACAATGGCATAGCATGCATGGATCAACTACAATAACATCGGCAAAATCGCAAACAAGTTGACGATCTGCCCAGATTCACAACGAAGCAAAAGTAGAGCTCGATTGACTCAAGCTAGGATGCTCCATAATTGCAAACAAAGACACGGATGGATAGAGCATAACATGATTAACAAAACTCCTTTACTGATCATCCTCAAAAGAGGCACGGATCACTAGGAAACAAGCTGAACATATGGCATCATGGACTAAATAATCCCAGACTTAGTGAAAACTACTAAGTCTCTGAAAACAGATTTCCCGGGTGCCTCACTTTGCAAGCTTGCACAAGTCACCACACACATCCTAAAAATGCATGGGTTGCACCTCTGAAAAGAAGACAAAATACTTAACAAAACATATGAAAGACTCACAGGCATAGCATGCACACAATAATCATGGCAAAAATGACAAAAGTCTAAGATGAACTAGCAAATCTGACAATTAACTCACGAAGCCTCCTTCTAACAGCATTTTGGGCGTCAAGATGAGCTCAAATGAAAATGATGCAATGGAATGAAATGACGTACCCGTCGAGGCGAACATTTGGATATACTATATGTCCAAATCGGAGCTACGGATGCAAAGTTACGGACGGTCAAAGTAGGCATAAAAAATTAGGGTTCAGAGGGAAAGTCAACCGAGATTTTTCCAGATCCAGATCTGCACTGTTTACCGGCGCGAAAAACGATGACGGCCGGCGTTGAGGACGGCGGCGGCCGGAGTTGGAGGGGTCGCCGGGCGAGGAGAGGCCGGGGCGCGCCGGCCGGAGCACCGAGGCGCGGCGAGGAGGAGGCGGCGGCCGGGCGGTG
>NC_057806.1:1988594-1998000 GCF_018294505.1 Triticum aestivum
GCTCGCGGGGGCCTCCCGCGGGCTCGGGCGGGCCGGCGGCGGCGGCGGTGGCGCCTGCCATGTGTCAGCGCGCGAGAGGGCGGCGGTGGTGTCCGGTTGGGTCGGACAATGTCCGGCGCGGC
Source organism: Triticum aestivum (assembly GCF_018294505.1). Taxonomy (NCBI): domain Eukaryota; kingdom Viridiplantae; phylum Streptophyta; class Magnoliopsida; order Poales; family Poaceae; genus Triticum; species Triticum aestivum. The sequence goes on from NC_057806.1 coordinate 1,988,717, forward strand.
GCGGGGGCGATTTTAGGGTTTCATGGTGGGAGGAGAGATCCGAAAATTTGGGGGGTCTATTTATAGGCATAAGTGGAGCTAGGAGAGTCCAAATGAGGTGCGGTTTTCGGCCACGCGATCGTGATCGAACGCTCTAGGACATGGAGCAGAGTTTTTTGGGTTTTGGGCCAAATTGGAGGGGTGTTGGGATGCAACACTCACGAGGCCTTTTTGGTCCCTCGGTTAATCGTTGGAGTATCAAATGAAGTCCAAATGATACGAAACTTGATAGGCGGTCTACCGGTAGTAAACCAAGGCCGCTTGGAAAGTCTTGGTCCAATCCGGAAATGTTTAATCCCCACACACAAAAGAAAGGTAGAAATGACCACCGGAGGAGAACGAAGCGTCGGAATGCAAAATGGACAACGGGGAAAATGCTCGGATGCATGAGATGAACACGTATGCAAATGCAATGCACATGATGACATGATATGAGATGCATGAAAACGAAAACAACACACAGAGACAAAGACCCGAACCCGAGAAATAAATATAACTTAACGCCGGAAACGGCAAGAGTTGGAGTACAAAAAGGGAAAGTTACATCCGGGGTGTTACAACACTCCACCACTACAAAAAGATCTCGTCCCGAGATCTAGGACTGAAAGAACTCCGGGTACTCAGAACGGAGGTGATCCTCGCGTTCCCAGGTAGCTTCACGGTCGGAATGGTGCGACCACTTGACTTTGAGAAATTTGATTGACTTGTTGTGAGTCTTGCGTTCAGTCTCTTCAAGAATAGCAACTGGGTGCTCACGGTAAGAGAGATCTTCTTGGAGCTCAATGTCCTCGAAGTTGACGGTGCGGTCAGGAGTCTTGAAGCACTTTTGAAGCTGAGAGACATGGAACACGTCGTGAACAGTTGCAAAGTTTGAAGGAAGCTCGAGTTGATAGGCGAGGTCGCCTCTCTTGCTAACAATCTTGAAAGGTCCCACGTATCTAGGGGCAAGCTTCCCTTTGATACCGAAGCGACGAGTACCTTTCATAGGAGAGACAAGGAGGTGAACATGATCTCCGATCTCGAAAGCCAAATCATGGTGCTTACTATCATAGTAGCTCTTCTGACGGGATTGGGCTGCTTTGAGGTTATCACGAATGACTTTGCACAGTTCTTCTGCTTCTGTGATTAAGTCATTACCCAAAAGCTGACGTTCACCGGTTTCAGACCAGTTGAGAGGGGTACGGCACTTCCTGCCATACAGAATTTCAAAAGGGGCCTTGCCCAAACTTGCTTGAAAACTATTGTTGTAGGAGAATTCAGCATAAGGAAGACAATCCTCCCACTTCATGCCGAAGGAGATCACACAAGCCCTGAGCATATCTTCAAGAATTTGGTTGACACGCTCGACTTAACCGCTTGTTTGAGGATGGAAAGCAGTGCTGAAGCGGATGTTGGTGCCCATGGCCTTCTGGAAAGAATCCCAAAACTTTGAGGTAAAGATGCTGCCACGGTCTGAAGAGATCACTTGAGGAATACCATGCAGAGAGACAATGCGAGAGGTATAGAATTCCGCCAATTGAGCTGCAGTGATCGACTCTTTGATAGGCAGAAAGTGAGCCACTTTGGTGAGTTTGTCGATGACAATAAATATAGCATCATTGCCACGCTTGGACTTTGGAAACCCAGTCACGAAGTCCATCTCAATGTGGTCAAACTTCCATTCTGGAATGGCAAGGGGTTGGAGGAGACCTGCTGGCCTTTGGTGTTCTACCTTCACTCTTCTGCAGACATCACATTCATTCACGAATTGAGCGATCTCACGCTTCATTCGAGTCCACCAATAAGCTTGCTTGAGGTCCTAATACATCTTCGTGCTCCCAGGGTGGATGGAGAGGAGAGAATTGTGAGCCTCATTCATGATCACTTTACGAAGTTCACCTTTGGGCACAACAATACGATCCTCGAAGAAGAGAGTGTCCTTGTCATCAAGGCGGTAGCACTTGTACTTGGACTGACTCTTGGCAATCCCAATCTTCACCTTTTTCACCATAGCATCAAGAAGCTAGGCTTGGCGAATCTGGTCTTCTAAGGTAGGAGAGACTTGAAGGTTGGCGAGGAAACCTTGAGGAACAACTTGCAGATTAAGCTTGCGGAAAGCTTCACAAAGCTCGGGTTGATAAGGCTTGAGAATCAGACTGTTGCAGTAGGCCTTTCTGCTCAAAGCGTCAGCAATCACATTGGCCTTGCCTGGAGTATACTCAATACTCGGATTATACTCTTGAATCATTTTGACCCATCGAGTTTGCCTGAGGTTGAGATTAGGCTGAGTGAAGATGTACTTGAGACTCTTGTGATCAGTGAAAATGTCCACTTTTCTTCCCAATAGAAGATGTCTCCAAGTCAATAGAGCATGCACAACTGCCGCCAACTCGAGATCATGAGTGGGGTAGTTCTTCTCATTAGGCTTCAACTGGCGAGATGTATAAGCAACAACATTCTTCTCTTGCATCAATACTGCACCAAGACCTTGGAGAGAGGCATCACAAAAGACCTCGTACGGCTTGGATTCATCAGGCAGAGTCAGAACTGGAGCAGTGATCAATTGCTCTTTCAAAGTGTTGAAAGCAATATCACACTCCGGAGACCAAACGTACTTGACGTGCTTCTGAAGAAGATTTGAGAGAGGCTTCGCGATCTTAGAAAAGTTTTCAATGAATCTCCTGCAATATCTTGCGAGACCGAGGAAACTGCGGAGTTGCTTCACGTTCTGAGGAGGTTCCCAATTCACAATTGCGGACACCTTCTCAGGATTCACGGAAATGCCCTTGGCAGAGATGATATGACCAAGATAAAGAACCTCATCGAGCCAAAATTCACACTTGGAGAACTTGGTGTAGAACTGATGTTCTCTGAGCTTATCAAGAACCAAACGCAAGTGCTTGGCATGATCTTCCTTGTTCTTGGAGAAAACCAGAATGTCGTCGAGATAGACCAAAACGAAGTCATTGGTGTAGGCGTTGAAGATGAAGTTCATCATGCGAGAGAACGTCGGAGGAGCGTTGGCGAGGCCAAAAGACATGACGGTGTATTCATATGAACCAAAGCTTGTTCTGAATGCTGTCTTGGGAATATCTTCTTCACGAATGCGAATCTGGTGATAACCCATACGGAGATCAAGCTTGGAGAATACTTGAGCACCTTTGAGTTGTTCGAACAGCTCATTGATGTTGGGAAGTGGGTATTTGTTCTTGATGGTCTTCTTGTTCACTGGACGGTAATCAACACAAAGTCGGTCCGTTCCATCCTTCTTCTTCACAAAAAGAACACCACAACCCCACGGAGAAGAACTAGGCCGGATGAGACCCATTCTTTCTTGCTCATCGAGTTGCTTCTTCAGCTCCTTCAACTCTTCAGGTCCGATCTTGTAAGGACGTTTGCCCATAGGTTCCGTGCCAGGCTCAAGTTCAATAACGAATTCAACTGGCCGGTGCGGAGGCATTCCTGGGAGCTCTTTTGGAAAGACGTCTTGATATTCGCAAATGACTGGAATTTGCGAAATAGCGTCCAATTCACCCTTCTCATTGAGAGAAAACAGACGGATAGTATCATCACGAGCGGCAAAGACAATTACATCCTCAGACGAATGAGTCAATTGAATCTGCCTGGCTGCACAATCAAGCTGAGCCTTGTGCTTAGAAAGCCAGTCCATTCTGAGAATAAGATCAATATCCGAGTCATCGAGAACCGTTGGAGATGATAGAAACTTGTAGTCACCCAAAGTGATAGAAACATCCGGAACGATGGAGTTAGCCTGCATGCGCTTACAGGGAGAGACAACTACTAAAGAACTAGGCAAAACTTGTGAAATCAATTCATGCCTATTTGTAAACGGTCTCGAGATGAAGCAATGCGATGCACCAGTGTCAAAAAGAACTTCTGCAGGAATATCATTAACAGGAAGGTTACCCATGATCACATCTGACGAGTCCTCTGCCTGAGCTGCATTCATCAAATTGACCTTGGCATGCTTGGGGTTATGCTTGACCACATTTGTACTTGCCGATCTAACAGGAGGAGGAGGAGGAAGATGCCTCTGGTTGAAACACTTGTTGGCATAGTGACCCTTCAGTTGGCACTTGTTGCACGTGACCTCTGAAAGCAGGCGGTGATACGGAGCACTCGATCTTGGAGCTTGAGACGAAGTCTTGTTCTGAAAGCCAGGGTTGGGTGGGTGGGAAGAACCACTGCCACCTTTGCTCTTCTGCTGATACGGCTGACGGAACAGAGGAGGAGGAAGCCAAAACTTCTGCTGCTTGGCCACTTGAGTAGAGGAAGAAGGAGTAACATCTCTGACTCGCTTCTTGGAAGCATCACACCTCAACTGAGCAGCCTCTTGCTTCAGTGCCATGTTGTAGAACTCATCGTACCTCAAGGGCTCAAAGAGGACAAGAGCGAGCTGAATATCTTCTCTGAGACCACCCCTGAACTGATATATCATGCTCTTCTCATCAGGGACGTCCTGCTTGGCAAAGCGGGCAAGCTTCTGGAACAATTTGTTGTAGTCATAGACAGACAAAGAGCCTTGCTTCAGATTGCGGAATTCCTCACGCTTGCTTTCAACCACGCTCTGCGGAATATGATGAGCTCGGAAATCTCTACGGAAATCATCCCAAGTGATAACACGTCCACCTCTGGAATCCTTGTACTGCTGGAACCATTCTGCAGCTTGATCTTTAAGTTGGAAGGAAGCGAACTTGACAAAGTCCCCAGGCCTGACGTTACTGCACTCGAAATGCTTACACAGATCCACAAGCCAATCGTCAGCATTGGTTGCCTCAACACAATTGCTGAAAGTCTTTGGCCCATTAGCAAGGAACTGGTTGAGTGTAGCAAAGTGACTCTGGTTGCTGCCTTGATTCCCTTGACTGCCTTGATTGCGCTCTTGAAGAATTTTCATGATTAGTTGTGTGTTTGCATTGGTTGCGGCCATCACAGCTTGCCATGCCTCTGGAGGAGGTGGAGGCGGTGGCGGATCAGGATTCGGAGTCGTGCGCGTTGGAGGAGCCATCCTGAAGAGGTTGACCACCATTAGCACATTGACAGATAAATATTGAAGTTGAATCCAACGGAATGAAAATTGCAACATATAGTCTTCACATCCGAACAAAATGAACGAATGCATTCCTCTTGAAATGGTCACATATCCATAAATTGAGAAGCCACGTAGAATTAAGGTAAAGAAATAAATCAACAAGGTATGGATCAAGAACGAATAATCAGTAAGAAATCCCAATCTCAAACCAATATCCGTGGAAGAAGAACTAGAGCTACTAGAATTCCCACCTATTAAACTCCCGAACCTTTCTGGTTATGCAATCAGGTGTTGGGGATACAGGGGAAGCATAATATCTCACCCAAACTAGCAAATCCTACATCTAGCTGTATCCATCCTTCAACACATAACCAAGAAAACTTTGGAAACCATCTACCTCAACCTTCGAAAAGCATCCGTTATACAAGTTATGGCGATACTCCCGAACTCCCGCCCCAGTACTGGGTGGCGTCGAGGTTATCTCACCAACGAACTGCATAAAAGAGATTTTCGATGTCGGCGAACATATCTCAAGTATTCCAGAATTGCAACGATAAAATTATGATGACAACACCTCAGAGCTCAACTCCCCGGGACACTTCCACTAAACCCCTGACAGGAGGCACCAAGACAATGTTCTCATCATAAGCCATCGGAATGATTCCAAGATACTCGCGTGATCCTAAAAAAAAATTAGTGAAATTTGAGAAGAGAAGAGTCAAAACTCTACGTCAGGATGCCTTACCAGAGCGATGAGGAGACTGGGAAGTAAAAAGAATTCCTAAACTCTCTGATATATAATTCCTAAAGACTCAAAACATTTTTCTAGACACAACTCGGCAGCTAAAAACGATCAAGCAATGGGGCTCCTAAGCTCGGGGAAGGCTCTGATTACCAACTTGTAACGCCCTCGATGCGGCTATAGCTCCCACGTGTCGAGGCACGACTTAGAGACATAACCGCATTGAAAGCAATGTCGCAAGTCAGGCAATCATTACAACATCCCATATAATATATAATAAAAGGGGGAGAACATAGTTGGCTTACACTCGCCACGTCACATCAAAGTACATAAATAACATCCATCATACAAACACTCATGGCCCGACTACGGCGCCAAAATAGAAGAAAACCCAACATGCGACAAGGCCCTGAATGGAACCCCAACTAGGCACCACTACTGATCGTCAGGAAAAGACACGTAGTAACGCTGAGAGTCCTTGTCGAACTCCCACTTGAGCTCGTAATCGTCACCTGGAGCGGAATCACCTGGACCTGCATCTGGAGTTATAGTATCTGTGAGCCACAGGGACTCAGCAATCTCGCACCCTCGTGATCAAGACTATTTGAGCTTATAGGTATGGCAAGGTTAAATATGAGTGGAGCTGCAGCAAGCGACTAGCAAGTATGGTGGCTAACTTATACGCAAAAGAGAGCGAGAAGAGGAGGCAAAGCGCGAGCGAGAAGCTAGAAGGCAACCTGCGCAAACATTACTCCAACATCGTGTCCACTTCCCGGACTCTGCCGAGAAGAGGCCATCACGGTAACACACTCAGTTGATTCATTTTAATTAATTAAGGTTTAAGTTATCTACAACCGGACATTAACAAATTCCCATATGCCCATAACCGCGGGCATGGCTTTCGAAAGTTCAATCCCTGCAGGGGAGTCCCAACTTAGCCCATGACAAGCTCTCATGGTCAACGAAGGAATAGACCTCCTCCCAAGACGTTCGGATCAGACTCGGTATCTCGGTAACTCAAGACACTTCGACAGGTTAAAACAAGACCAACAACACCGCCCGAATGTGCCGACAAATCCCGATAGGAGCTGCACATATCTCTTTCTCAGGGCACACTCAGATTGTCCTAGGTACGGGTAGGCCAGCCCAGAGTTGCCCCTGGTGGCCACCGATAGCTGACAGGTGGACCAACACTCAGAGGAGCACTGGCCCGGGGATAAAATAAGATGACCCTTGAGTCTGCAGAACCCAAGGGAAAGAAACGGCTAGGTGGAAAATGGTAAAACCAAGGTTGGGCATTGCTGGAAAAGCTTTAATCAAGGTGAAATATCAAGGGGTTCCCATTATAACCCAACCGCGTAAGGAACGCAAAATCCGGGAACATAACACCGATATGACGGAAACTAGAGCGGCAAGAGTGGAACAAAACACTAGGCGAGAGGCCGAGCCTTCCACCCTTTACCAAGTATATAGATGCATTAAGATAACATGGCAATATAATGATATCCCAACAAGTAAATAAATGATGTTCCAACAAGGAACAGCCTCCAATCTTCACCTGCAACTAGCAACGCTATAAGAGGGGCTGAGCAAAGCGGTAACATGGCCAATCAACGGTTTGCTAGGACAAGGTGGGTTAGGGGTTCAACATGGCAATTGGGAGGCTTACAAGCAAAAGGTAGGCATCGTAGCATTGGCATAGCAAGAGCGAGCAAACTAGAATAGCAAAGATAGTAGTGATTTCGAGGGTATGATCATCTTGCCTGCACAGTTGTCAGAGTTGACTGGATCCTCACAAGCAAACTCAACGGGCTCCTCGGTAGCGAACTCGTCTCCCGGCTCTACCCAAACAAGACAAACAAGCAACAAGGATACAATCAACCACGTGCAAGACCAAGCAATATGATGAAATGATGACATGCTATGCGGGATGCGATGCGGAATGCAAAATGCAAGATATGACAGGAAATGCATGAACCTGGCCTCAACTTGGAATTCCAAGGGTGCCACTGGAAAGATGAGATGAAATCGCTTGAAAACGATATAAAGAACGCCGGAATCGGAGTTACGGTTTGGAAATGGCAAGCGATTTAAGATATGACACCGGTCTGCGATTTACAGCAAGTAGGCATCTAAATGCAACGAGATGAACATGCTACAGCCACCAAACATGACAACAAAATACATGGCAGGGATGCACACAAGATGCTTAACAAAAGACTAGCACTGAGCCACGACCGATTCATCCATTATGAGGTTCAAACAAGCATGGCAAAAATGCAAATGCAAAACAGATTCCAGACTTAGTGAAATTAACACTCGTTTGAAATTTCTGATCACGAAGCCCTCTTCGGAGCAGCAAAACAACATGATACATGACCTGATTAAGACAAGTAAGAACATGGCATGGAGCTACTCAACAAGCTTAACAAAAGACCCAAAGTGACCTGGGGCCAAAAGGGTTCACAAAATATACTAACGGGCATACTAATATAGCTAAAACACAATCAGTTTTCACACTTGGTGAAAACTGAGACATGCTGAAATATAACTCACGAAGGCATGTAAACGACCTCGATGCACTCACCACGGTGCAAGTCATGGCAAGCCAAGCATACATCCATTAATAAGGCACAAAATGCTAGCTATACAGAGCAAGAACAATGGCATAGCATGCATGGATCAACTACAATAACATCGGCAAAATCGCAAACGAGTTGACGATCTGCCCAGATTCACAACGAAGCAAAAGTAGAGCTCGATTGACTCAAGCTAGGGTGCTCCATAATTGTAAACAAAGACATGGATGGATAGAGCATAACATGATTAACAAAACTCCTTTACTGATCATCCTCAAAAGAGGCACGGATCACTAGGAAACAAGCTGAACATATGGCATCATGGACTAAATAATCCCAGACTTAGTGAAAACTACTAAGTCTCTGAAAACAGATTTTCCGGGTGCCTCACTTTGCAAGCTTGCACAAGTCACCACACATATCCTAAAAATGCATGGGTTGCACCTCTGGAAAGAAGACAAAATACTTAACAAAACATATGAAGGACTCACAGGCATAGCATGCACACAATAATCATGGCAAAAATGACAAAAGTCTAAGATGAACTAGCAGATCTGACAATTAACTCACGAAGCCTCCTTCTAACAGCATTTTGGGCGTCAAGATGAGCTCAAATGAAAATGATGCTATGGAATGAAATGACGTACTCGTCGAGGCGAACATTTGGATATACTATATGTCCAAATCGGAGAACGGATGCAAAGTTACAGCCGGTCAAAGTAGGCATAAAAAATTAGGGTTCAGAGGGAAAGTCAACCGAGATTTTTCCAGATCCAGATCTGCACTGTTCACCGGCGCGAAAAACGATGACGGCCGACGTTGAGGACGGCAGCGGCCGGAGTAGGAGGGGTCGCCGGGCGAGGAGAGGCCGGGGCGCGCCGGCCGGAGCACC
>NC_057806.1:1998342-2031619 GCF_018294505.1 Triticum aestivum
GGCGGGCCGGCGGCGGCGGCGGTGGCGCCTGCCACGTGTCAGCACGCGAGAGGGCGGCGGCGGTGTCCGGCCGGGTCGGACAATGTCCGGCGCGGCGCGGGGGCGATTTTAGGGTTTCGTGGGGGGAGGAGAGATCCGAAAATTCGGGGGGTCTATTTATAGGCATAAGTGGAGCTAGGAGAGTCCAAATGAGGTGCAGTTTTCGGCCACGCGATCGTGATCAAACGCTCTAGGACATGGAGCAGAGTTTGGTGGGTTTTGGGCCAAATTGGAGGGGTGTTGGGCTGCAACACTCACGAGGCCTTTTTGGTCCCTCGGTTAACCGTTGGAGTATCAAACGAAGTCCAAATGATACGAAACTTGACAGGCGGTCTACCGGTAGTAAACCAACGCTGCTTGGCAAGTCTCGGTCCAATCCGGAAATGTTTAATCCCCACACACGAAAGAAAGGTAGAAATGACCACCGGAGGAGAACGAAGAGCCGGAATGCAAAATGGACAACGGGGAAAATGCTCGGATGCATGAGATGAACACGTATGCAAATGCAATGCACATGATGACATGATATGAGATGCATGAAAACGAAAACAACACACGGAGACAAAGACCCGAACCCGAGAAATAAATATAACTTAATGCCGGAAACGGCAAGATTTGGAGTACAAAAAGGGAAAGTTACATCCGGGGTGTTACATATATCTTCTCTGTTATCTCCCGAGAATGAAGTCTTAAATTTTAAACAAAGGGAGGGAGAAAATCTAAAAGACGCTTGGTATAGAATTTGCAACGCTCAAAATAGATCTACCAGGAAGCAATCTACTTTAGTTCCTCTTCGCAATTTTTATGTAGGTGCCAATCCTTGGTATAGATATATCCTCGATACCATTACCGGAGGGAATTTCTTGGGTAGCCATACTTTTGATTCTTATAATGCTATGATAGATTTATTTGGCTCACCACCTCTTTTGGTTAATGGAACTATGCTAACTTTGGAGCATGTTATGCAAAGGCTTGAAATTATTGAAAATAAAGTTGCTACAACTGAATCAATGGAAAATCTAGATAAAAAGATCCACAATCAAATTACCCAATATGGATCTAAGGTAGGAATGACTTTGAAAAATATTAAGGAAAAGGAACTTATAGTTAATGAGAAAATAAATCTAGATTCCACTAGAATCGATAAACTTGAGGGTATCATTACAAACATGGGAACTGCTTTTTCTTCCGTAAAAAATACTCCTAGTCCTCCTACTAAAATTTCCAAGCTTATGTATGTTCCTAAAAATAAGGGTGAATCATCTAGTAAGGAAACTGCAGATCTTAAATCTATAAGTATTCATCCTGATCTTTTTGCTATTATTAAGGAACCATTTGCTACAAATGAATTTTTCGATCTTGTGCCTAAAAGTTTGATAATTACTAGAAAGAAAGAAATCTCTAAGGAAGATAGATGCCTCATTGAAGAATTGCCTACCAAAGATGGCAATACCTAGATCTATCCTCGCTTTTATGCCTAGCTAGGGGCGTTAAACGATAGCGCTTGTTGGGAGGCAACCCAATTTTATTTTAGTTTTTTTTTGTTTTTTCTTCTGTTTAGGAATAAATAATACATGTACCTTCTTTTTAGATGTGGTTTTGTGTTTTAATTAGTGTTTGTGCCAAGTTAGACCTATATGATCTTCTTGGATGATAGTTATTTGATCTTGCTGTAAATTCCAGAATCTTTCTGTTCACGAAAACAATTGTTAAAAATCATCAGAACGTGATAAAATACTGATTCCAATTGCTGCTGATGAATAAACAAATTGTCTAGGTCTTCCTAGTTTGGTACATTTTTGGAGTTCCAGAAGTTTGTCTTAGTTACAGATTACTACAGACTGTTCTGTTTTTGGCAGATTCTGTTTTTCGTGTGTTGTTTGCTTATTTTGATGAATATATGGCTAGTAAAATAGTTTATAATCCATATAGAAGTTGGAATACAGTAGGTTTAAAACCAATATAAATAAAGAATGAGTTCATTACAGTACCTTGAAGTGGTCTTTTGTTTTCTTTCGCTAACGGAGCTCACGAGATTTCTATTGAGTTTTGTGTTGTGAAGTTTTCAAGTTTTGGGTAAATTCTTTTGATGGATTATGGAACAAGGAGTGGCAAGAGCCTAAGCTTGGGGATGCCCATGGCACCCCGAAGATAATCCAAGGACACCAAAAAGTCAAAGGTTGGGGATGCCCCGGAAGGCATCCCCTCTTTCGTCTACTTCCATCGATAATTTTACTTGGAGCTATATTTTTATTCACCACATCATATGTGTTTTGCTTGGAGCATCTTGTATTATTTGTGTCTTTGTTTGTTAGTGTGCCACAATCATCCTTGCTGTACACACCTTTTGAGAGAGCCATATATGAATTGGAATTTGATAGAATACTCTATGTGCTTCACTTATATCTTTTGAGCTTTATAGTTTTGCTCTATGTGCTTCACTTAGATCTTTTAGAGCACGGTGGTGGATTTGTTTTAAAGAAACTATTGATCTCTCATGCTTCACTTAGATCATTTTGAGAGTCATGAATAGCATGGTAATTTGCTTAATATTAATATGCTTGGTATTCAAGATTTGTGAAACTTTCTTTTGAGTGCGTTGAATACTAAGAAAAGATTGAAGCTTGAAAATTGTTTTGAGATATGAAGATAGTGATATTAGAGTCATGCTAGTTGAGTAGTTGTGAATTTAAAGAATACTTGTGTTAAAGTTTGTGATTCCCGTAGCATGCACGTATGGTGAACCGTTATGTGATAAAGTCAGAGCATGATTTATTTATTGATTATCTTCCTTATGAGTGGCGGTCGGGGACGAGCGATGGTCTTTTCCTACCAATCTATCCCCCTAGGAGCATGCGCGTAATACTTTGCTTTGATAACTTCTAGATTTTTGCAATAAGTATATGAGTTCTTTTTGACTAATGTTGAGTCCATGGATTATATGCACTTTTCCCTTCCTTCCACCATTGCTAGCCTCTCTAATACCGTGCACTTTTCGCCGGTATCATACACCCACCATATATCTTCCTCACAACAGCCACCATACCTACCTATCATGGCATTTTCATAGCCATTCCGAGATATATTGCCATGCAACTTTCCACCGTTCCGTTTATTATGACACACTCCATCATTGTCATATTGCTAGCATGATCATGTAGTTGACATCGTATTTGTGGCAAAGCCAGCGTTCATAATTCTTTCATACATGTCACTCTTGATTCATTGCATATCCCGGTACACCGCCGGAGGCATTCATATAGAGTCATATTTTGTTCTAAGAATCGAGTTGTAATTGTTGAGTTGTAAGAAAAATAAAAGTGTGATGATCATCATTTTTAGAGCATTGTCCCAAGTGAGGAAAGGATGATGGATACTATGATTCCCCCACAAGTCGGGATGAGACTCCAAACGAAAAAAAAGAGGCCATAAAAAAAGAAAAAATGCCCAAATAAAAAAATAAAAAAATGAGAGAAAAAGAGAGAAGGGACAATGGTACTATCCTTTTACCACACTTGTGCTTCAAAGTAGCACCATGATCTTCATGATAGAAAGTCTCCTGTGATATCACTTTCATTTACTAGTGGGAATTTTTCATTATAGAACTTGGCTTGTATATTCCAATGATGGGCTTCCTCAAAATGCCCTAGGTCTTCGTGAGCAAGCAAGTTGGATGCACACCCACTTAGTTTCTTTTGTTGAGCTTTCATATGCTTATAGCTCTAGTGCATCCGTTGCATGGTAATCCCTACTCACTCACATTGATATCTATTGATGGGCATCTCCATAGCCCGTTGATACGCCTAGTTGATGTGAGACTACCTTCCCCTCTTTTTGTCTTCTCCACAACCACCATTCTATTCCATATATAGTGCTATATCCATGGCTCACGCTCATGTATTGTGTGAAGATTGAAAAAGTTTTGAAAATGTTAAAGTATGAAACAATTGCTTGGCTTGTCATCGGGGTTGTGCATGATTTAAATACTTTGTGTGGTGAAGATAGAGCATAGCCAGACTATATGATTTTGTAGGGATAACTTTCTTTGGCCATGTTATTTTGAGAAGACATAATTGCTTTGTTAGTATGCTTGAAGTATTATTATTTTTATGTCAATATGAACTTTTGTCTTGAATCTTTCAAATCTGGATATTCATACCACAATTAAGAAGATTTGCATTGAAATTATGCCAAGTAGCACTCCGCATCAAAAATTCTCTTTTTATCATTTACCTACTCGAGGACGATCAGGAATTAAGCTTGGCGATGCCTGATACGTCTCCAACGTATCTATAATTTTTGATTGCTCCATGCTATATTATCTACTGTTTTGGACTATATTGGGATTTATTTTCCACTTTTATATTATTTTTGGGACTAACCTATTAACCGGAGGCCCAGCCCAGAATTGCTGTTTTTTGCCTATTTCAGAGTTTCCGAGAAAAAGAATATCAAACGGTGTCCAAACGGAATGAAACCTTCGGGAACATGATTTTCTCACCGAACGTGATCCAGGAGACTTGGACCCTACTCCAAGGAACAAAAGAGGCGGTCACGAGGGTGGGGGCGCGCCCAACCCCCTAGGGCACGCCCCCTGCCTCGTGCTTAGCTTTGGGTTCAATCTTGCGGTGTCCTTTCCCAGTGATAGAAGGGGCAGCAAGGCACGTATTGTATTGTTGCCATCGAGGATAACAAGATGGGTTTTTTTTTATCATATTGCATGAAACTATCCCTCTACATCATGTCATCTTGCTTAAGGCATTACTCTGTTTTTAACTTAATACTCTAGATGCGTGCTGGATAGCGGTCGATGAGTGGAGTAATAGTAGTAGATGCAGGCAGGAGTCGGTCTACTTGTCTCGGACATGATGCCTATATACATGATCATACCTAGATATTCTCATAACTATGCTTAATTCTGTCAATTGCTCAACAGTAATTTGTTCACCCATCGTAGAATACTTATGCTCTTGAGAGAAGCCACTAGTGAAACCTATGGCCCCCGGGTCTATTTTCCTCATATTAATCTCCATCACTTTAATCTTGCTTGCTTTTTACTTTGCCTTTTTACTTTTCACTTTGCATCTCTATACCAAAAATACCAAAAATATTATCTATCATCTCTATCAGATCTCACCCCTGTAAGTAACCGTGAAGGGATTGACAACCCCTAATCGCGTTGGTTGCGTGGAGCTATTGTTTTTGTGTAGGTACAAGGGACTTGAGTGTAGCCTCCTACTGGATTGATACCTTGGTTCTCAAAAACTGAGGGAAATACTTATGCTATTTTGCTGCATCATCCTCTCCTCTTCGGGGAAATCCAACGCAGTGCTCAAGAGGTAGCATGGCGTCACCCGAGGGGGGTAGATTCGGCAAGGCGCTGGAGCGGGGAGGCCGATGGCTATGGCGCTGGCCAGGCGGCCGGAACGGCGACCGGCGAGCAGCCGCGGAGGTGCAGAGCGACGTGCGTGGGAGATGAGCGGAGGCAGCCGCGTGGGGAGGTCAGTGCAGCGCAGTGGAGCCGCGAGCGGCGGCGTGTGGGGAGGCGCAGGGTATGGGTGAGGCACATGCACGATTGGCGTGGTGCGTGCTGCGGCAAGGAAGGCGATGGCTGGCGTGGAGCTCGGGCGGCAGCAGCAGTAAGCGCCGCGGGAGGACGACGTGGCGTGCAGGGTCGGTGTCAGTGTCAAAACCGGCGGATCTCGGGTAGGGGGTCCCGAACTGTGCGTCTAGGCAGATGGTAACAGGAGACAAGGGACACGATGTTTTTACCCAGGTTCGGGCCCTCTCGATAGAGGTAAAACCCTATGCCTGCTTGATTAATATTGATGATATGGGTAGTACAAGAGTAGATCTACCACGAGATCAGAGAGGCTAAACCCTACAAGCTAGCCTATGGTATGACTGTTGTGTCCTACGGACTAAACCCTCCGGTTTATATAGACACCGGAGGGGGCTAGGGTTACATAGAGTCGGTTACAAGGAAGGAGATCTACATATCCGTATTGCCAAGCATGCCTTCCACGCCAAGGAAAGTCCCATCTGGACACGGGACGACGTCTTCAATCTTGTATCCTCATAGTCCAACAGTCCGGCCGAAGGTTATAGTCCGGCTGTCCGGATACCCCCTAATCCAGGACTCCCTCAGTAGCCCCCGAACCAGGCTTCATTGACGATGAGTCCGGCGCGCAGATTGTCTTCTCCAATTTCCGAATACCTGTTAAATAGTGTCCGACTTCTTGTAAATGTTGCGCTCCTTGGCTTCCACGCCCAATATTGGCCGCCTTCTACGTGTCAAGCGAATGCGAAGAGCCAGGGTGTTTTTACATTTACCCCCCTAGCTATGCAAATGAGCTGTCTATTAAAGAGACGAGGATTCAGATCCAAACCACACCATCCTCCCTTAGCGAGCATTCATCGGAGAGCACCCAAAAGAAATACATTCCATCATGGCCAGTCGACGCAGCTCCTCCTCTTGCTCCCCCATCCCCAAGCCCGGAGATTGGGAGAGGTGTTCCATCCCGCACAGCCAACTAGTGAAGCTTCAGACCTAGGGATTTCTCACCCCAGTGTATATGGTCCCGGTTCGAGCCGGGCTCGCCACCTACAATGGCGGAGAGCAAGCGGAGAGCTTTTCCAATCCCTCCAAGGGAGAGCGGGTATGCCTCGTCCCCTATTTGATAAGAGGACTCGGATTTTCAATTCATCCGTTTCTCCGGGGGCTCCTGGAGTTCTACGGCCTCCAGTTGCACTGCCTTACCCCTGCATCCATACTACATATCGCGGGCTATGTAGCCCTCTGCGAGCTGTTTTTAGGTTGCGAGGCTCATTTCGCACTGTGGAAGAAGTTGTTCTGCCTTGTGCCCCATTCTCAGAGGGGGGTCAATATATCAAGTGGGCGGAGCCGAAGTATGACGCATCGCCGGGACCAGATATCTATCCGGAACCCCGAAGAAGGCGTCCAAAGACTGGCCTTCAGAGTGGTTTTATATAGAAGACGTCCCCCTTCCGGATCCTATTCGGATCGGCCTTCTTGAGTTCGATAATGCTCCTTTGAAGAAGCGCCTGAGCTGGCGCCCACGGAGCCCCCAGGAGGAAGATGACAGAGATGTCCTTTACCTGATGAGCCGGATAAAGTTGTTGGCTCAATCCAGACTGACCATGATCGAAGTCATGGCAACATGCATTATGCGGGGGGTGCAGCCACTTCAATATAGAGGCCACCCCATGTGGGATTTCAACGGGGAAGATGACGCCACCCGCTACGGCCGCAAGGGGTCGGACTCGACCGCTGCTCTAGCAAAAATCATGTCCGATTTGTACAAGGGGGAAGAGGAGGAATTCCTCCGCGTCAATCCGCAGGGCAGATTTTCTATGTACAATCCTCCGAGCTGGGTAAGTCAACACCTTTCATGCCCATCCGTTCCATATTCCCATAGTTAAGTATTTTACCTTGTGATTTCAACGCAGGAGCTGTGTAAGGCTGTAAGGGAGATCAACAACCCGCCTCCACAACCAGAGGATCTGGAGCGATCCCTCCCGGCCTCCCAAGAGGATCCGGACATATCTGTGGAGCTAATTGATAGGGTGTTTTACCAATTAAGCAGCGACAAGGCCTTGGTGGCCATTACAGCCAATTACCCTGGGCTGCTCCCGGCTTCGCAGGTAACTGAGACTAAAGTCCCAACATTTTGAAAAGGATTCGTCCGTGTGCGCTTTGCTTACCGTACACCAATGATGTTTTACAGGGAAGGCCCTCGGGACATCATGCCGAGCCTGCAGCAACTAGCCAACAAGGGGCTTCGAGGCCGGGAAGGCTAAAAAGGAAAGCAATCCGGACTGAGACACCGGCGCAGTGGTATGACGTGCCTTCTTACTCCATGGTATCGTTTTTAAAGGCATACTAACGCTCATGCTTTCTTACGAAGAAGAACACTCGCCGGACTATATTCGGAGAGGTCGCCAATCACGCCTCGACCAGTTAGGCTCCAAGGCCAAACCCGGAAGCGGAAGCGAATACGCCGGATGCTCCCCCGACAGAGGATGCGGACAGAATGTCTGCCACAAATTCCGAGGTGAAGAGCGCCATGAACCACAGGCGTCATCGAGCCATTCTCCGTGACGCTTGATTCTCCCAAGAGGCATTTGATGCCTTCAATTCGGGAGACACATACCTCTGTGCTGCTCAAAATGGTCTAGCCAGAGCCATGGACCAATATGTAAAGGATATACGGGTGAGAGAATTTGATGATTATATATAGTAGTTGCCCCTGAGACTTGAAACAGTTAGAATAACTGATTTAAGGATCATTTGTTATGCAGGTTCTTACAGAAAAGAATACCCAATTGTCCCATGAGCTTGAAGAGTGCAAAGCCCAACTTCAGGCCGCACTAGCCGCGGGAGAGGAGTCCAAGAAGACCCCCTCTGGTAATATATGTTTCAAATGATATGTATCATGTAGAGTGCGGCATATGTGCAAATCTGACAATAAAATTGTAGATGACGCCGAAGGAAATCCGGATGAGCAACATCTCCTACGCCGGCTAAAGGCTAGCGAGAGCATGCTTATGAGGGTTAGGCAGGAGAAGAATAATCTCCAGGATGCCAACACGCAGCTGAGCGTGGAACTAAAGGATGTTCGTGCCCAACTGTCAGACTCGGTGAAGGAGAATCAGTGGCTTCGACGCGGCATTTTCAGTAAGTGCTTGAACGAACTTTTAAGAAGAGTTCGGCGAAGAAGTTGACTAACAGAGTTACGTCTGTAGGTATGCTAATAGGTCGTCCCGCGGAAGAAATGCCCGGGTCTGCGGGTGATCTTCTGCCCGAGCTCTTACAACTGCACGAACGAGTTCGACAGGTGATGCAAGGCATTGCCCAGGCCTTATGGCCATCCATCTCCATGCCCGAAGGCCTTGGCGAGCTTGCAGAGAAGCTGAAGGGAGCACGGTGGCGCTTCCGATTATGGAAGATATCAGCCTGCCGTCAAGGTGCCAGGGAGGCCTGGGCCATGGTGAAGACGTTGTATACCAAGGCTGACCCAAACCACATGGCCAAGGTCGGACCTGTGGGGCCCGATGGGAAAGAGATCCCTGTTAGCCTAGTGTACGGGCAAGTAGAATTGGCTGCAAAGTATTCCCAACAGGATTGTAGACTAGACAGCCTGTTGGATGGTATAGAATAGGAATTTAGCCAGTCCAATTGACTGTGTAATTAAAGTGACATGTAGAATGCCTTCTAGTCGGATTGTAGATCATTTGTCATGGTGGACCTTTTCGCTTCAACCTCAGGACCCGATAGTCCGGAGTGTATCCGAATACCCTCTCGGTTATGTAAGAACCGGGGCATGCTTGGAAATCAGGCATAGGGGTCATTAGTGCTTGAACAGACAAGTGCCCAACTAGTTATGTTATATTACATGGTTAGTAAGAAACATCTACCAGGGAGAATAGTTCCGTTAGGGGTTCCTTTCCCTAAGTATGCATGCCCTAAAGTGCATGTCCGGACTGCGAAAAGAATCGCAGGAAACAACATCTGGGGGCATATATAGAAAATAGGTAAAAATCGTCTTTTGTTCACCGACCGAATATTCCCTTAAGAACGCTAGCTTTCGGCTTCACCCAGTCTGAGGTACACATCCGGCTGACCCGGCAGTAACAATTGTAGAGGTGCTCCCCTTATGCCCTAGCCGAATTAACGGAAACGTAGGGCATAAATACAAGAGCCAGGCAACCTAGCTTGGCCAAAACTTAAGTCATATCGATGTATATAATGGTGAATAAAAGGTACATGCGGAAGGATGACACATGTGCTGGGCATGAAGCCCGTATAAATAAATAAGCTTCTGTGAAATAAGCCCCCAGGTATAATGAGCGCGGATAGCGCGTCAGTTGTGTGCAAACAAGGCACAAATTGGCCCTTAAAGGCTGTGAGAGAAAAGAAGGGGAGAAGGAGAGAAATAAAAGACAGATAGTGTATAAAAAATGGACAGAGGAAGGAGACGAACACAGAGTCCGGCGCTAGGCGTAGAATCTTCAGAGTCTGGCTGCGTTACATGGGTTCGGCTCGAGTCGATTATCCGATGCATCCCGCAGACGGTACGCTCCACCAGTCAGAACTTGGTCAATAATGAAGGGACCCTTCCATTTGGGCTTGAGTTTGTCCTTTTTCTTCTCTGATAGGCGTAGAACTAATTCGCCAACATTATAAGTTTTGGCCCGTACTTCTCTGCTTTGGTATCTTCGAGTCTGCTGTTGATAGAATGCGGAACGGGCTTTTGCCACGTCACGCTCCTCCTCCAGGGCATCCAAACTGTCCTGCCGATCGAGCTCGGCTTCTCTTTCTTCGTACATGCGCACTCTAGGTGAGTCATGAATTATGTCGCAAGGCAGAGCCGCCTCTGTGTCGTATACCATAAAGAATGGTGTGTATCTGGTAGTGCGATTTGGCGTGGTCTGCGGCCCCCAGAGTACGGAGTCGAGCTCCTCTACCCAGTGCGTGTTAGATTCCTTTAGGGACCGCACTAATCTGGGTTTGATGCCGCTCATGATAAGACCATTTTCTTGTTCGACTTGACCGTTAGTTTGTGGGTGACAGACGGAAGCATAATCGAGCTTGATGCCCATGTTTTTGCACCAGAGTTTTACCTCGTCGGCCATGAAGTTCGTGCCGTTATCAGTGATGATGTTGTGGGGGACGCCATAATGGTGTACGACCCCAGATATGAAGTCTACCACCGGTCCAGATTCGGCCGTCTTAACAGGCTTGGCTTCTATCCACTTGGTGAATTTATCCACCATGACCAGCAAGTATTTTTTCTTGTGGGTTCCTCCTTTAAGGGGTCCCACCATGTCAAGCCCCCAGACCGCGAAGGTCCAGGTAATGGGGATTGTGTGGAGGGCGGTGGGCGGCATATGGCTTTGATTTGCAAAAAGCTGGCAACCTACGCAGCCTTGGACCAGGTCTAGTGCGTCTGCCCGGGCCATAGGCCAGTAAAAACCTGTATGGAAGGCCTTTCTTACAAGGGTCCGGGCTGCGGCGTGGTGGCTGCCGAGTCCGGCATGAATTTTTGCCAGAAGCTTTCGCCCTTCTTCTTCGGAGATGCACCTTTGAAGGACTCCGGTGGTGCTTTTCTTATAAAGCTCTCCCTCATGGACATTGTAGGCTTTAGATCACTGCACTATGCAGCATGCCTCGTTTTGGTCCTCAGGGAGTTCCTGCCTAGTTAAGTAGGCCAGGAATGGTTCTGTCCATGGGGCGATGACAGCCATTATAACGTGGGCTAAAGATGTTATTTTGGTGGCAGAGCCTCCGATTATGTTAGAGTGTTCGGTATCGGGCATTGCGGTTGGGTCCAGTTTGTTGTTACCAGTGTCCCCTTCCCATACCACAGATGGCTTGAAAAGCCTCTCCAAAAAGATGTTAGGGGGGACCGCATCGCGTTTTGCACCGATGCGTGCGAGGACGTCTGCCGCCTGATTGTTTTCGCGGGCTATATGGTGAAATTCGAGCCCCTCGAACCGAGCTGACATTTTTAGGACGGCATTGCGATAAGACGCCATTTTAGGATCCTTGGCATTAAAGTCTTCATTTATTTGGGATATTGTGAGGTTCAAATCCCCCGGCACCTCTAGGCGTTGAATGCCCATGGATACTGCCATCCGGAGACCATGTAGAAGGGCCTCGTATTCGGCTGCGTTGTTGGAGTCTGTATACATTATCTAGAGTACGTATTGGACCGTATCTCCGGTTGGGGACGTCAGAACGATGCCAGCCCCCAGACCAGCCAGCATTTTGGAGCCGTCAAAGTGCATGATCCAGTTGGAATATGCGCCATACTCTTTAGGGAGCTCGGCTTCCATCCATTCGGCGACAAAGTCGGCCAACACTTATGACTTAATGGCTCGCCGCGGCTTGTAAGTTATGTCGAACGGCAGGACCTCAATGGCCCATTTGGTAATCCGGCCCGTGGCATCACGGTTGTTTATAATATCATTAAGTGGCACTTCCGAGGCTACTGTTATCGAACACTCTTGAAAGTAGTGCCGCAACTTCCGGGATGCCATGAATACCGCATATGCTATCTTTTGATAATGTGGGTACCGTGACTTGCATGGAGTAAGGACAGTGGATACATAGTAAACCGGCTTTTGAAGGGGGAATTTATGTCCGTCCATTTCTCGTTCGACGACGAGCACTGTGCTCACAACTTGATGGGTTGCCGCAATGTATAACAGCATTGGTTCACCAATGTTTGCGCGACCAGGACTGGGTTGGTTTCCAATATGGCTTTTATTTCTTCCAATCTGGTTGTGGTGGCATCCGTCCACTCGAAGTGTTCGGTGCACCGTAGGAGGCGATAAAGGGGTAATGCCTTTTCTTCCAGGCGGGAGATAAAGCGGCTTAGAGCCGCCACGCATCCAGTTAATTTCTGGATTTGTTTGAGGTCCATTGGGATATCAAACTGTGACAGAGCTCGGATCTTCGCCAGATTTGCTTCAATTCCTCTGCCGGATACAATGAAGCCCAGGAGCTTTCCGGCTGGAACACCGAAAACGCATTTTTCTGGGTTGAGCTTGATGTCGTATGTTCGGAGGTTATCGAATGTGAGCCTCAAGTTGTCTACTAGAGAGTCGACATATTTGGTTTTGACGGCCACATCATCTATGTATGCCTCCACTGTTTTGCCGATCTGGTTTGCCAGACATGTCTGAATCATGCGCTGATATGTTGCGCCGGTGTTTTTGAGCCCAAAGGGCATTGTGTTGAAGCAGAAGGGGCCGTATGGTATGATGAATGTCGTTTCGGCTTGGTCGGGCTCCACCATCTTAATTTGGTGGTAGCCAGAGTATACGTCAAGGAAACACAATGAATCGTGTCCTGCGGTAGCATCAATACTTTGATCAATGCGGGGGAGGGGGAAGGGATCCTTTGGGAAAGCCTTGTTGAGGTCCTTGAAATCGACACACAGGCGCCAGGATTTGTCCTTCTTTGGTACCATCACCAGGTTTGCTAGCCAGTCCGGATGTTTTATTTCTCTAATGAATCCGGCCTCCAGTAACTTGGCTAGTTCCTCTCCCATGGCTTGTCTCTTAGGTTCAGAGAAACGCCGAAGAGCCTGCTTGACCGGCTTGAATCCCTTTAGAATATTTAGGGTGTGCTCGGCCAGCCTGCGTGGGATTCCTAGCATGTCTGAAGGGTGCCAGGCAAAAATGTCCCAGTTCTCGCGTAGGAACTCTCGTAGCGCGGCGTCTATGTCGGGTTTTAATTGTGCGCCGATGGAAGCTATTTTTGTAGGGTCCATTGGATGGACTTGGAATTTGACTATTTCGTCCGCCGGTTTAAAGGATGTGGACTTGGATCTCTTATCGAGTATCACATCGTCTCTGTTCACCATGGAGCGCAGGGCAATCAGTTCTTCAGCCGCTAGGGCTTTGGATATTGCCTCGAGGGCCAGTGCGGCTGTCTTGTTTTCGGCGTGGAGTGTTGTGTCCGGATCACTAGTAAGAGTGATAATTCCGTTGGGCCCGGGCATTTTGAGCTTCATGTACCCATAATGGGGTATGGCTTGGAAGATTGTGAATGCTTCCCGCCCTAACAGGGCGTGGTATCCGCTACTGGACGGGGCCACTTGGAACGTAATCTCTTCGGACCTGTAATTCTCCGGCGTGCCGAACACCACATCTAATGTGATTTTGCATGTGCAGCGCGCTTCTCGACTGGGGATTATTCCTCTAAAGGTTGTGCTGCTTCGCTCGATGCGGTTCCGGTCTATTTCCATTTTTTGAAGGGTTTCCTCATATATGAGGTTTAATCCGCTGCCGCCGTCCATGAGTACCTTGGTGAGTCGAAAGCCGTCCACAATTGGACTGAGGACCAATGCGGCTGGTGCTCGGGCTGTTCGGAATTTAGGTTCGTCACTGGCATTGAAAGTAATAGTCGTGTCACTCCATGGGTTTATTGTTGCCACGTGGTAGATTTCGGCAAGGCTGCGGAGTGTTCGCTTTTGCCTATTATTTGATGTGAAGGTCTCGAAGACTGTTAATACCGTGCTGGTATCCCTGGGATGGTGCTCTGTGGCTTCTGGAATTAGAAGATCCTCGCCGCTTTTGGCTACCTGCCGGAGTATCCAACATGCTCTAAGGCTATGTGTTGGTATGGCGCCCTCTGTACTATGAATTTTACAGGGTCCATTGAGCCATCCCTCCAGTACACTTCCATGCCCTGTAGAGGGTTTTTGCTTTTTGGTATTTAACCAGGGTGTCTGGTGATAATGCGCCCTTTTATTTCGGACTGGGTTCGTATTTAGGGCCGGATTGTCCCAAAATTTTATTTTGGTTTTCCAGGCACTTTCCATCGCAAAGTACTTTCGTACTATGGACGCCAAGTTGGCAAAGCGGGTAATTTCACGGCGACTTGTGGTGTTAAGGATTCCCTTGTCCGTGCAATTATTGCAGAAGAATGAGATTGCGTCTTTCTCGCAGCAGTCCTTGATCCTATTCATTACCAGGAGGAATCTGGCCCAATAATGGTGTACTGTTTCCTGGGGCTCTTGCCTGATATGGGAAAGATCTCTTATGCTTGGGTGGGTGGGTGGAATTAAATCCGGAACCCCACCCAATCTGAGACCCAGGGGCCGAGGAGTTTCCAATCTTGGAAGTTCGGGTTCTTGGATGTTGCCCGATGAATCTGGCCCGCTTCCTGACTCTAGGTTCAGGGCTTGGGTGATGTCCTCCCGTAAACGGGTATCCGGCTCGGAGGGCTCGGGAATCCGGAGATAGCTGGTCCTCAAGATAGAGGAAGGGTCGCCGCATTGTTCCTCCACCACCGCAACATGATGGGTGACCCGGGGAGAGTTAATTTCTCTTTGATCAGTTTTAGGCCCAATCTGACCATAGTCCGTAGCGACTCCCAGGGTGGCGATGCGATCCAAGAGCTCGTTTAGGGAATAGAGCTCCATTGGATCTAACTGCACGGCGAATTCCGAGTTGACGTGGAGACTGCTTTCGATGACCCGAGAAGTCATCGTCGGCGCAGCGGCCAAACAGGCGGTCATGAGGAAACCACCTAACCGGAGAGTCTGGCCGACAGCCAAAGCTCCCTCAGCAACAACGCCGTCTTTAAATACGAGATGAAGCATCCCTCCTGATGGCGACGGCACAGCGGAACTCTCAATGAAAGCACCAATGTCGGTGTCAAAACCGGCGGATCTCGGGTAGGGGGTCCCGAACTGTGCGTCTAGGCGGATGGTAACAGGAGACAAGGGACATGATGTTTTTACCCAGGTTCGGGCCCTCTCAATGGAGGTAAAACCCTACTCCTGCTTGATTAATATTGATGATATGGGTAGTACAAGAGTAGATCTACCATGAGATCAGAGAGGCTAAACCCTAGAAGCTAGCCTATGGTATGATTGTTGTGTCCTACGGACTAAACCCTCCGGTTTATATAGACACCGGAGGGGGATAGGGTTACACAGAGTCGGTTACAAGGAAGGAGATCTACATATCTGTATTGCCAAGCATGCCTTCCACGCCAAGGAAAGTCCCATCCGGACACGAGACGAAGTCTTCAATCTTGTATCCTCGTAGTCCAATAGTCCGGCCGAAGGTTATAGTCCGACTGTCCGGATACCCCCTAATTCAGGACTCCCTCAGTCGGGATGCAGCATGGGACCATGGCGGGACACGGCCAGGAGGTGACGGGAGCTAGCAGGTGGCCTGGCCGCGGCTAGAGCAGAGCAGAGCGGGGGAAGCAAGGGTGAGCCGGAGCGAGCGGGCGCGGCCAGGGTTAGCGCGGGGAGGCGCGGTGGCTGTGACGCACGGGCACGCGTGCGGCCACGTGAACTCATGGGGTATTGTAGGGTTCGGGGGCAGCGTTGCTTGGGGAGGAAGACGGGGACGGACGAGATGCAGGGGAGGCAGTCCGGCAAGGAGGCGTGGTCGAGGCGGCGTCCAGCGAGGGGCGCCGGCGTGGTGGCGACGGGAATCGGCGTCGGCTCGGTTCGGTTCCCCTTCCCGATACAGATTTGGATCGGGGAAGGAGGAGAGAGCGACGTGGGAGGTGAAGGAAATATGCCCTAGAGGCAATAATAAAGTTATTATTTCTTTCCTTATATCATGATAAATGTTCATTATTCATGCTAGAATTGTATTAACCGGAAACATAATACATGTGTGAATACATAGACAAACAGAGTGTCACTAGTATGCCTCTACTTGACTAGCTCGTTGACCAATAATGGTTATGTTTCCTAGCCATAGACATGAGTTGTCATTTGATTAACGGGATCACATCATTAGGAGAATGATGTGATTGACATGACCCATTCCGTTAGCTTAGCACACGATCGTTTAGTATGTTGCTATTGCTTTCTTCATGACTTATACATGTTTCTATGAATATGAGATTATGCAACTCCCATTTACCGGAGGAACACTTTGTGTGCTACCAAACGTCACAACGTAACTGGGTGATTATAAAGGTGCTCTACAGGTGTCTCCGAAGGTATTTGTTGGGTTGGCGTATTTCGAGATTAGGATTTGTCACTCCGATTTTTGGAGAGGTATCTCTGGGCCCTCTCGGTAATGCACATCACTTAAGCCTTGCAAGCATTGCAACTAATGAGTTAGTTGCGGGATGATGTATTACGGAACGAGTAAAGAGACTTGCCGGTAACGAGATTGAACTAGGTATTGAGATACCGATGATCGAATCTTGGGCAAGTAACATACCGATGACAAAGGGAACAACGTATGTTGTTATGCGGTCTGACCGATAAAGATCTTTGTCGGTGTCAAAACCGGCGGATCTCGGGTAGGGGGTCCCGAACTGTGCGTCAAGGTCGGATGGTAACAGGAGACAAGGGACACGAAGTTTTTTACCCAGGTTCGGGCCCTCTCGATGGAGGTAATACCCTACTCCTGCTTGATTAATATTGATGATATGGGTAGTACAAGAGTAGATCTACCACGAGATCAAGGAGGCTAAACCCTAGAAGCTAGCCTATGGTATGATTGTTGTGTATATTGTATTGTCTATCTATCGACTAGCCTGACCTCGGTTTATATAATGCACCGGAGGCCTAGGATAACAAGAGTCCTAGCCGAATACGCCGGTGGGGAGAAGTCCTTGTCTTGATCGCCAAGTCTTGTGGAATCTTCCTTGTATGCGGTAGCCGTCCGAACTGGCCCATGAGTATACGGCCACGGGGGTCCTCGGCCCAATCTAATAGACCGGGAGACGGCATGGTGAGTACCCCCTAGTCCAGGACACCGTCAGTAGCCCCCTGAACCGGTCTTCAAGTTAGGGACGCTCCTCGATTCTTCCGAACTGTTCTTCATCTTCGGTTGCCGGTCTTGAAAACTGGTTCAACAAATCTTCTTTATCTTCGATCTTGAGGATCGCCGAAATGCGTTCGACGAGTTTACACGTCGGGTATCCGAGGAGCCCCTTTAAGTTTCCGGCCTTTATCAATGCCTTGTTTATTTTTATGCCACACCTCGAGTTTGAAGTTGTTCCCGGGAGGCAGGGTCCTCTTGCGTCCGAGCTCCAACGCCGGACTGCATTCGAGGTATCTTTTGCAGCCGAGCATCAACGCCGGACCGCTTCCTAGCTCTAGCGCTGGAATGTATCCGAGCTCCAACTCCGGACTATGTATCCAAGCTCCAACGTCGGACTGTATGTCCAAGCTCCAACGCCGAAATATATCCGAGCTCCAATGCCGAACTGTGTCCAGGCTCCAATGCCGGACTATATCCGAGGTGTCATATCACCTTGGTTCAAAAAAGTTGAAGGAGTTTAGCCGAGCTTAATGCCGGAAATGCCCTCTATGGAGCCAGCCACTAGCGCCCGAGCTTTATGCCGGACTGCTTCCGAGGTGGTGCACCACCCCAACTATGGGCCGATTTTTTGTCAGTATTTTTTATTGGTGCAATTTATTCTCTGCCGAGATATATAGCCAGTAGCCCTCAAGGTGTGTATCGGTCTAAAAACCCGAGATGCACATGAAGGATGACATAAGACCACTGATCTCAGTAGCCGCTGAGACTCAGGTTGATTTGCAAAATCGGCCTGAGGATCAAGTCCTAGCTCGGCAGAATACTTCGGGACACAAAAGCGGCGTGCTCACTCCTCAAGACTCAGGTTGGGTGCGGCCGACCAACCTGAGGATCAAAATCTCCTCGGAAACTATATTGCACATAAAATTTTCTGCATTGGACAAGCAATGCAGTAGCCCCCGAGACACTGGTCGGGTGGCAACACTAGATCAGGGGATCGATGTGCCCCTTTAATATTTGTAAATAATAAGCCCGAAGCCCAGTAGCCCCCGAGCCTTAATGCGGGCATGGGTGGCCGAATTAAGGATCAATATCCATAGTAAAATCACAAATTATGTGTAATG
This sequence comes from Triticum aestivum, assembly GCF_018294505.1. Classification (NCBI taxonomy): domain Eukaryota; kingdom Viridiplantae; phylum Streptophyta; class Magnoliopsida; order Poales; family Poaceae; genus Triticum; species Triticum aestivum. The sequence continues at coordinate 2,016,783 of NC_057806.1, forward strand.
ACTCTATGTATCCAAGTACTTTACGTCATTAATGCTCGGATCCGCATTGTACACAACTTTGTTGACCGACCATCGGCTTCCACCTCCTTGGCCAGTAGCCGAGGAGTGTTTGTCCTACTTTATAAAGCCTTTATGAGGGCAAAGATTTACGACAAACAAGGCAATCTGGCCACACGGTTTTATAAACAAAGGTACGCAGAGAGATATGTTATATTACTGTTTAACAGAAGAAATGTATTCCAAAGAAAATAGTCCCGCTATCGGTTCCTTTCTTTGGGTTGTCATGCTAAGCATGATCATGAAACCTCAACTCGAATGTAAGAGCAAAATGTCGAGGATTTAGTTTGGGAGGCCAGTTAATAGCCCCCGGTAGTGTTCGGCGACAGTCGAGGTCAAGCCGTAAACACTTCGGCCAATGTTATGAATGGCCCGTCATAGTCATTGGATCGCTGACCAGTTTACGCTTATTATGACAGTCAGTTTTCGGCTTTCTCCACTAAGGTGCTTAACCATGTGAGATGGAAGCACAATCGCAGTGGTTCTCCCTTTGCACGCCTAGCCAAACAAAACGGAACGTAGGAAGCAAGTGCAGGAGCCGGGCAACCCAACTATTGACCGAAGACACAATTCGAACCTGATGCATATATAGCAATATCCGAGAATGTTTTTGCCGAATCCCTAAATGTGTCCGGCATTGCACTGCGAGACTAATGCTGGAAAAGCACAAATAGTTTAAAAGTGCCAAAAAGCTTGGAAAACCAAGAAACGTCAGTAAAAACATGACGTCCGAACAAGATCAAGTGTTCGGTGCCAATCCGAAAATTGGTCTTAGAAAAAAGAAGTGCTTCTGTCGTCCTTTAACATGACACATCCTATCTCAAGACTTCGAGCGGGTTAGCCTACGGCTTCAACCTCCTATCCCGAGGGCGGAGTACTTCTCATTAGGCCAGTTTAGCAAACTAAACTCTAGCGGCTTTGAGAGAGAAATTAGGCTCCCCGGCTAGTGACCGCACACTCGTGTCGAAAAAAGGAGTGATAAATAATAATAAAACTTTGCAACGACTAAGAAGAACACTTATTATAAAACGGCTCAAATAAACTTAAGAGCCCCCAAGTGACTTGGGTAGAAGAATGATTGCATGTACCGAAGTACTTATATCATATCTATGTTCAACCAAACTTTAAACGCGTCTTAACCGACCATCAGTTTCTCCCTCTTCGGTCAAGGACCGAAAAGTGTTATGTACTCCATCGGTCGAGAATATCGATGGTGTTTCCAATAACCAGGCAATCAGGCCATAAGGCTGTAACAGACAAAGCGCGCTCAGGGAACTTATGCTATATTACCGTGAAGTGTAAGAAGCATCTTCGAAGAAAATAGTACCCCCACCGATACCTTTCTTCGGTGCTCATTGTTATTATGAGACTTGTGCAATAGATTTTTTGTACTCATGAGTTCCGTTGTGTGCCGACCATCATTGAAAACTATAAGAGCGCTAGCTTTCGGCTTCACCCAGTCTGAGGTCCGGCTCGGTTGACCTGATCATGACAATCGCAGAGGTGCTCCCTTTACTCCCTAGCCGACCAATCGGAACGTAGGGGTAAACACAGGAGCGAGGCAACCCAGCTTGCAAATCGCTTAAGTCAATATGGTGCATATTGTGGCGTAATACACGAACAAGGAACGAAGCCGTACAAGTATAATCATATGCAACAGGAAAAAGCTTCATAAAGGAAGCCCCCAAGTAAACGGGGTATTTGAATTTATGCGTCACAAACAAAGTTTGGACAAGGAAATTTTTTACAAGCAACTTTTTTCCAAAAAAAGTATAATGCTTGGTCGAACCGAGCACAAGTTAGAAATTAAAGCTTTGAGCATGAAAGCGACTTAGCTGGTTAATGTGTTCGGTATTGATGACGCGGTCCGAGCTTGATGCGGGGCAAGGTTCCATCCCCCAAGCCGATCCCGAGGTGGCGGAGCGGAGAGCTTGACACGCCGAAGTGGTGACATAGCACGGTCAATGCAGACCGGCAGAGTGACGCCAAAGTCCCCGGATCATTTTCCTGTGCATAAAAAATAGTGCAAACCGGAGATAATAGTAATAATGATAATTAAAAAAATGTTGCATAATAAATAATTTATGCAAAGTGAGGAATAGAAGAAATATGGCCTGGCGCCGAAGTCAATGTCGATGCAGGGCATCGGCGTGATGTAGTAGAGGCGTGGCAAAGCCTGAATTCACAGGTCGATCCGAGCTCCGGATGTGGCGTTCGCCGGACTATGTACGGAAACTGATCAAACCACCACGCGACCGTCATTAATGCGGTCACCATTTGATAGACCTGTGTACATATCATGGACAAACCAGAGTAATAATTCCTTGGGAAAAATGAATCCAAACAAGCAAAAAATACTGGGATTAATAGCACCTGGTTTATTTGTTGTAGCAATCCGAAGGAAGGTGATTCCCAAAATTGGGACTCGCTCCGCACACCCATTGCCTGATGGGCGATAAAAAGATGGCATGGTAATGCTGGTAAAGGTTGACTCGCCGAGGCAAAGCCCTCGGCCCAGCTAACGTGACGGAGCTGGTCGGCTAGTGACGCCGAAGCGTCCGAAGTAGGTTGATGAAGAGATGGCGAAGCCCCCGGTCCAGCCGAGATGTCAAAGCCTCGACGTCAGCCGATGAGTCGAAGAAGGTCGGCGTGATGGACACCAGCTTGAAGAAGCAATAGTGCGGTCATGTCGATGCAGGTCCTAACGTGGTCGATGCCGGCTTGATGAAGCAACCGTGCGGTGATGCCGGTATGCCCGCTCCGTGTAATCCGTGGGGCGGCGATGTTGATGATGATTTATCGTTTGCGATGCCGAACTGTTGTTCAGCTTGCCGAGGTGATGATCCGAAGAAGTTGAGCTCGGCTCAATAAAGTGACGACGTGTCTAGCGCAGGTCGGCAGCCGTGGAGCAATATTGCCGGACTGGTTTGACACCAGCATGATATGGAAGATCATCTTCAAAAGATTTTAAAGTTGGGATTTGTTCGGAAACAAAACACAATACCCCATACAAAACTTCCTTCAAAAGGGATGTCCGAAATCCCGTTCATAAAAAAGATGAACTCGGGTCGGATTCGTTTTCGCGCAGAAAATAGATCTGAAAAGTGATGCACTAATCGGAAGGTTTCAGGAGTTTGGACGGTCGGATCGAGCCGAAATTTTCAGAGGTGGTAGATATAGGAATTCCGTAGCCGATCAACGGTTGGATCTCCCAAAGGACGTCCGAGCTAGAAGCTGGACACCACGCCCTAAACTCGTCCAGATTCCCGTCCAGATTTGACAGGGCTCCGGTATATCGCGGATTGCCAGAGATTCCTCCATCGGAACTCGACGAAATTTTCCAGGGTTGTTGTAGACCCAATTCCACACAATGCCACAAAAGAAATCGTTAAAGCGATACTCGAGGAGGTGGTGGCGGCAGATACGAGTTCGTTGTTCAAAAAAAACAGCACGGTCGCTTGAGGGAAATGTTGACGTTGAGCGCCCGAGCTCCATAGATAATTCCTCCGTGATCTTGATAGAGATCGGAGTTGATGTTTGATGAAGGCCCTCGTCCAAACATGGTGATCCGAATACGGGGCGCAATTCTTGGTCGAACCAAGGTGACCAGTCGAACTGGTGACGAAGACGCCGAAGTCGCAGTTGATCTGCACGCGAGCCATCGATCTTTTTGTCGATCACACAGCGGAACTCTCAATGAAAGCACCAATGTCGGTGTCAAAACCGGCGGATCTCGGGTAGGGGGTCCCGAACTGTGCGTCAAGGCCGGATGGTAACAGGGGACAAGGGACATGAAGTTTTTTACCCAGGTTCGGGCCCTCTTGATGGAGGTAATACCCTACTCCTGCTTGATTAATATTGATGATATGGGTAGTACAAGAGTAGATCTACCACGAGATCAAGGAGGCTAAACCCTAGAAGCTAGCCTATGGTATAAATGTTGTGTATATTGTATTGTCTATCTATCGACTAGCCTGGCCTCGGTTTGTATAATGCACCGGAGGCCTAGGATAACAAGAGTCCTAGCCGAATACGCCGGTGGCGAGAAGTCCTTGTCTTGATCGCCAAGTCTTGTGGAATCTTCCTTGTATGCGGTAGCCGTCCGAACTGGCCCATGAGTATACAGCCACGGGGGTCCTCGGCCCAATCTAATAGATCAGGAGACGACGTGGTGAGTACCCCCTAGTCCAGGACACCGTCAATCTTCGTAGAATATGTGGGAGCCAATATGAGCATCCAGGTTCCGCTATTGGTTATTGACCGGAGACGTGTCTCGGTCACGTCTACATAGTTCTCGAACCCGTAGGGTCCGCACGCGTAACGTTTCGATGACAGTTATATTATGAGTTTATATGTTTTGATGTATCGAAGGTTGTTCAGAGTCCCGGATGTGATCATGGACATGACGAGGAGTCTCAAAATGGTCAAGACATGAAGATTGATATATTGGAAGCCTATGTTTGGATATCGAAAGTGTTCCAGGTGAAATCGGGATTTTACCGGAGTACCGGAGGGGTTACCGAAACCCCCCGGGGGTTAATGGGCCTTAGTGGGCCTTTGCGGAGAAGAGGAGAGGCGGCCAGGGCTGGGCCGGAGCCCTTCCCCCTAGTCCGAATAGGACAAGGAGAGGGGGCGGCGGCCCCCTTCCTTCCTCTCTCCCTCCTCTTTCCCCCCAAGTCCTAATCCAACTAGGAAAGGGGGCAGTCCTACTCCCGATGGGAGTAGGACTCCTCCTGGCGCGCCCCCTCTAGGCCGGCCGCACCTCCCCCCTTGCTTCTTTATATATGGGGGCAGGGGGCACCCTAGAGACACAACAATTGATCGTTTGGTCCTTTAGGCGTGTGCGGTGCCCCCCTCCACCATAGTCCACCTCGATGATACTGTAGAGGTGCTGAGGCGAAGCCCTGCGTCGGTAGAACATCATCATCGTCACCACGCCGTTGTGCTGACGAAACTCTCCCTCAACACTCAGCTGGATCGGAGTTAGAGGGACGTCATCGGGCTGAACGTGTGCTGAACTCGGAGGTGCCGTGCGTTCGGTACTTGATCGGTCGGATCGTGAAGACGTACGACTCCATCAACCCCGTTGTGCTAACGCTTCCGCTTTTGGTCTACGAGGGTACGTGGACAACACTCTCCCCTCTTGTTGCTATGCATCACCATGATCTTGCGTGTGCGTAGGATTTTTTTTGAAATTACTACGTTCCCCAACAGTGGTATCCGAGCCAGGTTTTATGCGTAGATGTCATATGCACGAGTAGAACACAAGTGAGTTGTGGGCGATATAAGTCATACTGCTTACCAGCATGTCATACTTTGGTTCGGCACTATTGTTGGATGAAGCGGCCCGGACCGACATTATGTGTACGCTTACGCGAGACTGGTTCTACCGACGTGCTTTGCACATAGGTGGCTGGCGGGTGTCAGTTTCTCCAACTTTAGTTGAACCGAGTGTGGCTATGCCCGGTCCTTGCGAAGGTTAAAAAAGCATCAACTTGACAAACTATCGTTGTGGTTTTGATGCGTAGGTAAGAACGGTTCTTGCTAAGCCCGTAGCAGCCACGTAAAATTTGCAACAACAAAGTAGAGGACGTCTAACTTGTTTTTGCAGGGCATATTGTGATGTGATATGGTCAAGACATGATGCTAAATTTTATTGTATGAGAAGATCATGTTTTGTAACCGAGTTATCGGCAACTGGCAGGAGCCATATGGTTGTCGCTTTATTGTATGCAATGCAATCACCCTGTAATGCTTTACTTTATCACTAAGCGGTAGCGATAGTCATAGAAGCATAAGATTGGCGAGACGACAACGATGCTACGATGGAGATCAAGGTGTCGCGCCGGTGACGATGGTGATCATGACGGTGCTTCGGAGATGGAGATCACAAGCACAAGATGATGATGGCCATATCATATCACTTATATTGATTGCATGTGGTGTTTATCTTTTATGCATCTTATCTTGCTTTGATTGACGGTAGCATTATAAGATGATCTCTCACTAAATTTCAAGATAAAAGTGTTCTCCTTGAGTATGCACCGTTGCCAAAGTTCGTCGTGCCCAGACACCACGTGATGATCAGGTGTGATAAGCTCTACGTCCATCTACAACGGGTGCAAGCCAGTTTTGCACACGCAGAATACTCAGGTTAAACTTGACGAGCCTAGCATATGCAGATATGGCCTCGGAACACTGAGACCGAAAGGTCGAGCGTGAATCATATAGTAGATATGATCAACATACTGATGTTCACCATTGAAAACTACTCCATTTCACGTGATGATCGGTTATGGTTTAGTTGATTTGGATCACGTGATCATTTAGAAGAATAGAGGGATGTCTATCTAAGTGGGAGTTCTTAAGTAATATGATTAATTGAACTTAAATTTATCACGAACTTAGAACCTGATAGTATCTTGCTTGTCTATGTTGATTGTAGATAGATGGCACGTGTTGTTGTTCTGTTGAATTTTAATGCGTTCCTTGAGAAAGCAAAGTTGAAAGATGATGGTAGCAATTACACGCACTGGGTCCGTAACTTGAGGATTATCCTCATTGCTGCATAGAAGAATTACGTCCTGGAAGCACTGCTGGATGCCAGGCCTGCTGCTGATGCAACTGACGACGTTAAGAACGTCTGGCAGAGCAAAGCTGATGACTACTCGATAGTTCAATGTGCCATGCTTTACGGCTTAGAACTGGGACTTCAACGACGTTTTGAACGTCATGGAGCATATGAGATGTTCCAGGAGTTGAAGTTAATATTTCAAGCAAATGCCCAGATTGAGAGATATGAAGTCTCCAATAAGTTCTACAGCTGCAAGATGGAGGAGAATAGTTCTGTCAGTGAGCATATACTCAAAATGTCTGGGTATACTAATCACTTGATTCAACTGGGAGCTAATCTTCCGGATGATAGCGTCATTGATAGAATTCTCCAATCACTGCCACCAAGCTACAAGAGCTTTGTGATGAACTATAACATGCAAGGGATGGATAGGACGATTCCCGAGCTCTTCGCAATGCTAAAGGCTACGGAGGTAGAAATCAAAAAGGAGCATCAAGTGTTGATGGTCAATAAGACCACCAGTTTCAAGAAAAGGGGCAAAGGGAAGAAGAAGGGGAACTTCAAAAAGAACAGCAAACAAGTTGCTGCTCACGAGAAGAAACCCAAGTCTGGACCTAAGCCTGAAACTGGGTGCTTCTACTGCAAGCAGACTGGTCACTGGAAGCGCAACTGCCCCAAGTATTTGGCGGATAAGAAGGATGGCAAGGTGAACAAAGGTATATGTGATATACATGTTATTGATGTGTACCTTACCAGAGCTCGCAGTAGCACCTGGGTATTTGATACTGGTTCTGTTGCTAATATTTGCAACTCGAAACAGGGACTACAGATTAAGCGGACACTGGCTAAGGATGAGGTGACGATGTGTGTGGGAAACGGTTCCAAAGTCGATGTGATCTCCGTCGGCACGCTACCTCTACATCTACCTTCAGGATTAGTATTAGACCTAAATAATTATTATTTGGTGCCAGCGTTGAGCATGAATATTATATCTGGATCTTGTTTGATGCGAGATGGTTATTCATTTAAATCAGAGAATAATGGTTGTTCTATTTATATGAGTAATATCTTTTATGGTCATGCATCCTTGAAGAGTGGTCTATTTTTTATGAACCTCGATAGTAGTGATAGACATATTCATAATATTGAAGCCAAGAAATGCAGAGTTGATAATGATAGTGCAACTTATTTGTGGCACTACCGTTTAGGTCATATCGGTATAAAGCGCATGAAGAAACTCCATACTGATGGACTTTTGAAACCTCTTGATTATGAATCACTTGGTACTTGCGAACCGTGCCTCATGGGCAAGATGACTAAAACGCCATTCTCCGGAACTATGGAGAGAGCAACAGATTTGTTGGAGATCATACATACAGATGTATGTGGTCCGATGAATGTTGAGGCTCGCGGCGGATATCGTTATTTTCTCACCTTCACAGATGATTTAAGCAGATATGGGTATATCTACTTAATGAAACATAATCTGAAACATTTGAAAAGTTCAAAGAATTTCAGAGTGAAGTTGAAAATCATCATAACAAGAAAATAAAGTTTCTATGATCTGATCGTGGAGGAGAATATTTGAGTTAGGAGTTTGGTCTACATTTGAAACAATGCAGAATAGTTTCGCAACTCACGCCACCCGAAACACCACAGCGTAATGGTGTGTCCGAACATCGTAATCGTACTTTACTGGATATGGTGCGATCTATGATGTCTCTTACTGATTTACCGCTATTGTTTTGGGGTTATGATTTAGAGACGACCGCATTCACGTTAAATAGGGCACCACAAAAATCCGTTGAGACAACGCCTTATGAACTATGGTTTGGCAAGAAACCAAAGTTGTCGTTTCTTAAAGTTTGGGGCTGCAATGCTTATGTGAAAAAGCTTCAACCTGATAAGCTCGAACCCAAATCGGAGAAATGTGTCTTCATAGGATACCCAAAGAAAACTGTTGGGTACACCTTATATCATAGATCCAAAGGCAAGACATTCGTTGCTAAGAATGGATCCTTTCTAGAGAAGGAGTTTCTCTCGAAAGAAGTGAGTGGGAGGAAAGTAGAACTTGATGAGGTAATTGTACCTGCTCCCTTATTGGAAAGTAGTTCATCACAAAAACCGGTTCATGGGACGTCTATACCAACTAGTGAGGAAGTTAATGATGATGATCCTGAAACTTCAGATCAAGTTATTACTGAACCTCGTAGATCAACCAGAGTAAGATCCGCACCAGAGTGGTACGGTAATCCTGTTCTGGAAGTCATGTTACTAGACCATGATGAACCTACGAACTATGAAGAAGCGATGGTGAGCCCAGATTCCGCAAAATGGCTTGAGGCCATGAAATCTGAGATGGGATCCATGTATGAGAACAAAGTGTGGACTTTGGTTGACTTGCCTGATGATCGGCAAGCAATTGAGAATAAATGAATCTTCAATAAGAAGACCAACGCTGACGGTAATGTTACTGTCTACAAAGCTCAACTTGTTGCGAAAGGTTTTCGACAAGTTCAAGGGATTGACTACGATGAGACTTTCTCACTCGTAGCGATGCTTAAGTCTGTCCGAATCATGTTAGCAATTGCCGCATTTTATGATTATGAAATATGGCAGATGGATATCAAAACTGCATTCCTGAATGGATTTCTGGAAGAAGAGTTGTATATGATGCAACCGGAAGGTTTTATCGATCCAAAGGGAGCTAACAAAGTGTGCAAGCTCCAGCGATCCATTTATGGACTGGTGCAAGCCTCTCGGAGTTGGAATAAACGCTTTGATAGTGTGATCAAAGCATTTTGTTTTGTACAGACTTTTGGAGAAGCCTGTATTTACAAGAAAGTGAGTGGGAGCTCTGTAGCATTTCTGATATTATATGTGGATGACATATTGCTGATTGGAAATGATATAGAATTTCTGGATAGCATAAAGGGATACTTGAATAAGAGTTTTTCAGTGAAAGACCTCGGTGAAGCTGCTTATATATTGGGCATCAAGATCTATAGAGATAGATCAAGACGCTTAATTGGACTTTCACAAAGCACATACCTTGACAAAGTTTTGAAGAAGTTCAAAACGGATCAACCAAAGAAAGGGTTCTTGCCTGTGTTACAAGGTGTGAATTTGAGTAAGACTCAATGCCCGACCACTGCAAAAGATAGAGAGAAGACGAAAGATGTTCCCTATGCTTCAGCCATAGGCTCTATCATGTATGCAATGCTGTGTACCAGACCTGATGTGTGCCTTGCTATAAGTTTAGCAGGGAGGTACCAAAGTAATCCGGGAGTGGATCACTGGACAGCGGTCAAGAACATCCTGAAGTACCTAAAAAGGACTAAGGATATGTTTCTCGTTTATGGAGGTGACAAAGAGATCATCATAAATGGTTATGTTGATGTAAGCTTTGACACTGATCCGGACAATTCTAAATCGCAAACCGGATACGTGTTTACATTGAATGGTGGAGCTGTCAGTTGGTGCAGTTCTAAACAAAGCGTCGTGGCGGGATCTACGTGTGCAGCGGAGTACATAGCTGCTTCGGAAGCAGCAAATGAAGGATTCTGGATGAATGAATTCATATCCGATCTAGGTGTCATACCTAGTGCATCGGGTCCGATGAAAATCTTTTGTGACAATACTGGTGCAATTGCCTTGGCGAAGGAATCCAGATTTCACAAGAGAACCAAGCACATCAAGAGACGCTTCAATTCCATCCGGGATCTAGTCCAGGTGGGAGACATAGAAATTTGCAAGATACATACAGATCTGAATGTTGCAGACCCGTTGACTAAGCCTCTTCCACGAGCAAAACATGATCAGCACCAAGACTCCATGGGTGTTAGGATCATTACTATGTAATCTAGATTATTGACTCTAGTGCAAGTGGGAGACTGAAGGAAATATGCCCTAGAGGCAATAATAAAGTTCTTATTTATTTCCTTATATCATGATAAATGTTTATTATTCATGCTAGAATTGTATTAACCGAAAACATAATACATGTGTGAATACATAGACAAACAGAGTGTCACTAGTATGCCTCTACTTGACTAGCTCGTTGAACAAAGATGGTTATGTTTCCTAGCCATAGACATGAGTTGTCATTTGATTAACGGGATCACATCATTAGGAGAATGATGTGATTGACATGACCCATTCCGTTAGCTTAGCACACGATTGTTTAGTATGTTGCTATTGCTTTCATCATGACTTATACATGTTCCTATGACTATGAAATTATGCAACTCCTGTTTACCGGAGGAACACTTTGTGTGCTACCAAACGTCACCTGGGTGATTATAAAGGTGCTCTACAGGTGTCTCCGAAGGTATTTGTTGGGTTGGCGTATTTCGAGATTAGGATTTGTCACTCTGATTGTTGGAGAGGTATCTCTGGGCCCTCTCGGTAATGCACATCACTTAAGCCTTGCAAGCATTGCAACTAATGAGTTAGTTGCGGGATGATGTATTACGGAACGAGTAAAGAGACTTGCCGGTAACGAGATTGAACTAGGTATTGAGATACCTACGATCGAATCTCGGGCAAGTAACATACCGATGACAAAGGGAACAACGTATGTTGTTATGCGGTCTGACCGATAAAGATCTTCGTAGAATATGTGGGAGCCAATATGAGCATCCAGGTTCCGCTATTGGTTATTGACCGGAGACGTGTCTCGGTCATGTCTACATAGTTCTCGAACCCGTAGGGTCCGCACGCTTAACGTTTCGATGACAGTTATATTATGAGTTTATATGTTTTGATGTATCGAAGGTTGTTCGGAGTCCCGGATGTGATCACGGACATGACGAGGAGTCTCGAAATGGTTGAGACATGAAGATTGATATATTGGAAGCCTATGTTTGGATATCGGAAGTGTTCCAGGTGAAATCGGGATTTTACCGGAGTACCGGAGGGGTTACTGGAACCCCCCGGGGGTTAATGGGCCTTAGTGGGCCTTTGCGGAGAAGAGGAGAGGCGGACAGGGCTGGGCCGCGCGCCCCTCCCCCCTTCCTTCCTCTCTCCCTCCTCTTTCCCCCCAAGTCCTAATCCAACTAGGAAAGGGGGGGGGTCCTACTCCCGGTGGGAGTAGGACTCCTCCTGGCACGCCCCCTCTAGGCCGGCCGCACCTTCCCCCTTGCTCCTTTATATATGGGGGCAGGGGGCACCCTAGAGAAACAACAATTGATCGTTTGATCTTTTCGCCGTGTGCGGTGCCCCCCTCCACCATAGTCCACCTCGATAATACTGTAGCGGTGCTTAGGTGAAGCGTTGCGTCGGTAGAACATCATCATCGTCACCATGCCGTCGTGCTGACGAAACTCTCCCTCAACACTCGGCTGGATCGGAGTTCGAGGGACGTCATCGGGCTGAACGTGTGTTGAACTCGGAGGTGTCGTGCGTTCGGTACTTGATCGGTCGGATCGTGAAGACGTACGACTACATCAACCGTGTTGTGCTAACGCTTCCGCTTTCGGTCTACGAGGGTACGTGGACAACACTCTCCCCTCTCGTTGCTATGCATCACCATGATCTTGCGTGTGCGTAGGAATTTTTTTGAAATTACTACGTTCCCCAACAGGAGGGGGGAGAAGTGGGTGCGGTTAGGGTTTGGGGTCGGGGGGAGTGGCCTTGTAGGCCAGAGAGAATGGGGTGGGCCGTGGGCTGGCCTAGCGACCCAGAGGCCAGGGGGTCCTGCTCTTTTTTTGTTTCCTTTGTTTGTTTTGTTTTTTTACTTTTATTTTCCTTATCTTATTTCATTTATGTTTCTTTTAATTCCTATTTATAATAGTTTCATTAACATGCCAAAGTGGCACCTAAATTGATGTTACCAGCTATGCCACTGTCACATTAATTTACTACCCAAACTAAAAACAGTTTTGTAATTGTTCATTATGTAAATATCATTTAAATAATAGTTTTACTGCTGTTTTATTTACTATAGTGCATTTAAACACTTTTATAAAAGTGTGGTTTCACCAACATAATTACTTATGATATATTTCACGCTTAGTGCATTTTAGTTTTAATGTTTGAAAACTTCTAGTGTTTGACTTAAATTCAAATTTGAATTTGAATCTGTTTTTGAACTAACGCAAGATTAACAACATTAATCGTGGTGTCGTGGCATAATTAATGTGGGATTACTGTAGCCTAATTATTCGGGCGTCACAAAAGCGTTAGGGCCTATTTTGATGAAGGAAAAAACATAAGATTTTTTTTCTATAGTAACATCATTCAGTCATTTCAATCAAAGGAATGAGTCACAAATAAAATGGAGGAATTATTTCTTTGATTTGAATTTCATAGAGATAAACATGGGAATTTTATAAACCACTCAGACCTCTTTATGAGATTCCTTAACCATCATCGCACATGTCATGACATCATCATTAATGCAAGGAACAGCAGAAGCAAGTCTGGAAAGATAACAATGAAGATAGCTACACTCTACTGAGTTACACGCCCTTGGTCATGCCGATCATCGGAGCAAATTAAGGTATTTTTGGTTGTTGCTTTCTGATAGCGTGAAGGCAAGTCATAAGCAACCAAAGCATTATTGGTTATCAACCTGAAGACACAAAGGCTCTCTAATGTTTAGAAATGATCTCATCAATAAACGTTCTTTTGCATGCTAACAAGAAATTTGGACGCAATCTTGTATAAGATGTTGCATAAGTTGATGGGGCAGAAAAATCCTTTTAGTGATGGACACCACTATGTAGTGGCCCCCTCCCATCATTCTCTTGCATGCAACAATGACACATAAACATGACATCGGTTAAAGGTTCTTTCAAATTTGAATTTTAAAAAAGATTTGTTTCCTAAACTGTCAACCTGATTGATGATTCAATTTCAACTATACTCTCTCATTGTGAGATCTTAGAAGGTATATCCCTTGTCTGCATGTTTTGACAAAATAATTGTCGATACTTGCCAGATTAGTGTCACTTACTTGGCATGCTATTGGCCAGTTAGTTTGCAATGTAAATTAATGTAATTGTCAGATTGCTAAACATTGATATACGTGTCTAAAAGTCTTGCTTCATGGTACTTGTGTAGGTTGATACCTCTTCTTACTTCCTCTTAACTCTTGAATACTCATTAAGAAAAAGAGTGTCCCCCCTATATTATAAAGCATCCATCACCGATTACAACCAAGAGCCGATACAAACACACACCACCACTACACACACCATGCACCCAAGGCAAGAACACACACCCAGGGCGAGATACAAGGGTGCCGGGCACCGACACACTACTCCAACTAAAGATGAGCAAAGAGGCATCGCCTTGAGCCGACGGAGATCACCATGAGCAACCACCGAGGAGAGGTGAGACGACCGAGGAAGGAGCAAGGACTCCAAAACGGTGCCTCCAACAAGGGCACGGCCATTGCCGCCATCGTCCGATCACGCAGATCAGGCTTTCACCTGGAGTAACCCGAAGGGAAAGGGAGCACCATTATAGAGCCTGCAGGGAGGAAACGACGACCGCGGACGCCGCCACCGTCGGCCAGTACGAGGACTGGGCAAGTGATGTACCCCGGTGCACCAACCCTTCGGCATCCCCTGCTCCGCCAACCACCCACATCCATGCTGCCCGCGCGGCCATGTCTGCTCGGCCACACCCGAACTGCGCAATCTGCCCAAGATCCACGCACCTCCCACCGCCAGGGTCGCCGCCCAGCATCCAGACCGTCCCGGCACCCTCAAAGGAGATGGCTTTGGACGGAGCCAACTCCCACCATCACCGCAACCGGCAACGAACATCCCGCCTCGGACATCGCATGGGACAACAGCCATGAAGCATCAGGCCGGGGAAAGGGGAAGGGGAGGTGCGCCACTCGGCCACTCCCGGCACCCATGGTGCTAGTGACGGCGGCTCGACCACGTTGAAGCCCCATCCCTCCAACAACGCTTCCCCCCCCCCCCGAAGCACCTGCTTCGCCCCGGCCCTGCTATTGGCACAGCCCAACGCGAGGCCACCGACGGCCGCTCGTCCGACAAAGGAGGGAGAAGATCCACCGCCGCCGCCAAGGAGGGATCAGGGACAGCCCGCCCGCGCCGCGCGCTGCCGATCACATCCGAGAAGGTCGCCTAACTGTACCTCGGAGCCCGCACGCGCCACCCCTATGCACGGCGGCGCGAGCCGCCCGCGGCCCTGCTGCACCCAGCCCGCGCCATCGGAGGCAGATCCGGCC